>NC_143033.1:77288628-77588628 GCF_057628025.1 Oncorhynchus mykiss
CAAATTGAGGATGTTTTGAGGGCAACTCAATATTAGCAAAGTGTTCCTAATGTTTGGTATAGTCAGTGTATGTGCATACTGTATTCTCGACATAGCTCATCCTATATAACTAATGCAGTACATACCTTTTTCTTATTTATACAGTGAGCTCCAAAAGTAGTAGAATAGTTTTTTTTTTAACATTTTACCTTTATGCAAGTCAATTAAGAACAAATTGTTATTTTCAATGACGGCTTAGAAACAGTGGGGGGCAGAAGGACAGATTTTTACCTTGGCAGCTCGGGGATTCGATCTTGCAATCTTTCGTTTACTAGTCCAACGCTCTAACCACTAGGCTACCTGCCACCCCAGTGACTTTTGCTGGGCTCCGTACTCCAGCACCTTTCATTTGAGGGTATTTTCATCCATATCGGTGAACAGTTTAAAAAGGACACCACTTTTATACATAGTCCCTCCATTTCAGGAGACCAAAAGTATTGGGACAAATTCACTTATGTGTTTATTAAAGTAGTCAAAAGAGAAGTATTTGGTCCCATATTAATAGTACACAATGACTACATCAAACTTCTGACTCTACACATTTTCTGGATGCATTTTATTTGCTGTTTGTTTTGGATGTGTTTCAGATTATTTTGGGCCAAATTGAAATGAATGATACATAATGTATTGTGTCATTTTGGAATCACTTTTATTGTTAAATAAGAATAGAATATGTTTATAAACACTTCTACATCCTCGAGGATCCTACAGATTATGCATAATCCTGAATGAATAATGAATAATGATGAGTGAGTAAATTCACCATTACAATAGCATAGGAGTACATGACAAATACACTTTTATATAATTTCTTGAAATGTAACATCCAATAAAAGTGTAGCAGCTGGAAGCCAGCGTAACATTTTAGCCGTTTCGGCTAATACAAAATTCCCCAGCCCTCCAAGGAGTCGTGACAGCAGCGTGATTTTGAGGTATGGCTAAACTACCGCGACTATAGCCAACCCAAACCAGGTCAGTTCCACCCTTCAGGGAAACAGAATCTGCTGGTTCTTATTTTAACCTTTAATTTGATTCAATTCAATAAGAAAGATGATATCATACTGAGGCACTCAAGCCCTGAAATGAGAACCACTGCCTGTAGGTGATGCACCTGACCTGTCCAGGTATGTTACATGGAGATGACCTCTATGTGAACTGTACCCATGGATGGCGTATCAGCTATGCCAACATTGCCAATAGCCGAACGCTTCAGTGGAAGATTATCTGAGTCAAGTATGCACGCACGAACGCACCCACTAGACCTTTGAAACCATTAGAAACGCGCAAAACAAATGTATTTCTGTTATCTATATAATATGTTTGTCATGGTCATATAGGCCTAGGCTACTCTTAAAGCGTTATTGATCTATTCCCTTGTTATTCCTGTTTTTGTGTGGGCGGGCGGGTTTACAGACAATGCCAATCCGAGTGCTTAAACTCATGTTCTCTGACATGCCCAAGACGCATAAAGCATCACCACGGAGAACCCACGCGTCCCGCCTCCCAATACCAAACACCTCATATCAGTTAACCCTTCCGGCATACTTTAACACAGAGCACCACCCACTCATTATTAGTGGCTCTATTTATGCATATGTGCTTCGATTATAATGTTTGGACATGTCTGTTGGATGTACGTCATACCGTCTATTTCCAACACAATTGCCGATGGAGGGGTTCGTGGTTCCTTGGAACGAGGATGGCCAGGACATCCGACACTTCCTCAGCCCCGGTCTGTCGCTCGTGTCCATGGCATTAGAGCGCTCTATCCCTCGGTGGTGTTTGCGGTCGGTGTCGGAGTATCCCCGGTGTTTGATTTTGATGGGGGTCCGTGGCTGCCTCCAAAGATGTTGCGGAGGCTTTAGGGTCGCCTGCTCCCGGGGAACGGGGAGCGAGAGAGATAGGCTCTTTTTCGAGCATGGTGGTGGTACTTCCATCATAGTGCAAATTCAAATTTCCCTTTTATATCTCAACTTATTGACACAAATAATAATATGGCTATATATTCTTTGACTTCAAATTACTAACCTATTAATGTCCATCATTGCCACTTAATCGTAGCCTACCCTGTGTATTTGGGTAGACAAAAGTGACCAAGTCAAGTGCAGTCCGATGTTATATGTAATATTCTAAATAATAACATTGAAACCTTTCGACAATTATCACAGTGGTACTGTCAGGCAGAGAATGTGACTAATTTCACCCAGAAAGTGTCTTTCTTTTTCCTACCGTTATCCAATTAAATTCCCAACCAAAAGTTAATCTCTCTTCTAAATGAAAAACGCTTCCCTTCTTTTTTGCTTAGAGCTTCGCCAATCGTTAAAGTATCCGTCTGGTAGGTGACGATAGCCACTCGCCGGTGCTTCAACCTGAAGTTTGACGCCTTGTCGCCCATTGCGCACTGGATCACTTTAGTTACAGAACAATGTATTGCTTTTATCAGCTCCTTGTTGCAAAATCACAGACCGCCGGCTCCTGTGCGACGCGGGGTATTATTGCTGCTCCCGACTGCACATGTCTGTTAAAGCTCGCTCGTAACCGCTCCGTCTCCAACTGCAGCCATAAAAAGTAACAGAATACCGTTGTGCATCTGGAACTACATAGGTTGAGCCGCACGCGCGGAGCCCACTGTCTCGACTTTCCCCTCTATTCAAATGTTTGATCCAATTATTTCAGTTTGAGATTAAATTAGACCTCGAACACTAGAACATCTCCATTAATTACATAATTTCGGTTGCCTTTGGAGTTGTGGTTGTGCCTGTATCCAAAACCCACGCGATGTTATTTTCTTTGCCGCTCTTCTTCGCACAATGCATTATCAAAATAAAAGGCTACCAGAAAAGCATTGACTGTCGAAGTCCTGTAGTCGCTGCTTCCATTATCTCTCCATTGTCACGTCTGAACTCCAGATTGACAAATGTTACATTAACCATAACGCATCATCAACCCCTCCAGTCCACCGCTCTCTCTCTCTTCTTTCTCGCTCGCTTTTTTCTCTCCAGCAAGCCCACACCCGCGGCTCGGGTCCAGTTGGTTTATCTCTTTGGATTGAAAGGAATTTAATAATGAATTATTATTTCCCTCATGTTGCTTTCTTTTCTCGACAGTCAATTTTGTGCAAGCGCATTTGACGGTATTCTCCTGAAAAGCCCTCGACATAAAATCAAAATAACTGATGTATTTTAATAGGCTACTAAATCGTTTTTCACCACTGTCTGCTTTTAGTGCACTGCCGACGTGGTCAAAAGTGTAAACCGTAGTAAATGGATAACCACCTCTCACAAAACGCGCTATTTGTTGTATCCGTTTTAGCTATTTGTCGCAGTCGTTCCACTGATGCGAGCTGTCACTTAGATTTCTCTGACCGTTTTCAGCATAATTGGATCATATCTGGACACGCAGGGTTGAAACCAAGAGCAGTCTCAATGCATGATGCGTTTGTAGAGCGCTTTCACAACTGCATTTCTACAACCTTCCGTTAATCATATTATCGTCTCATCTGCTGATGCATAATGATCAGGGATTCTCAGCTCCACTTTTTATTCAATCTCCGGGCAATGCTATGGCACCGTGGGCCATAGAATTAAGTATTTGTAATATCACATATGAGCACGTCTACTTACCCATAAAGGCATTAAACAATTAGATTTTTAATCTGCAGAAATTCTCTCACGTCAAACATATTTTTTTGCTTATCAGTTAGATATTCTACAGCTATGGAGAGATGGCTATAGGCTACGGGAATAATTTAAAGTCCCAGTGCAGTCAAAAACGTGATTTTCTGTGTTTCAAATATACACAACATGACCAAAAGTATGTGGACACGTGTTTGTCAAACATCTCATTCCAAAATGATGGGCATTAATAGGGAGTTAGTCCGTTGCTGCTATAACAGCCTCCACTCCTCTGGGAAGGCTTTCCACTAAATATTGGACATTTGCTGAGGGGACTTGCTTCCATTCAGCTACAAGAGCATTTGTAAGGTCAGGCACTGATGTTGGGACTGATGTTGGGTGAATAGGCCTGGCTTGCAGTCAGCGTTTCAGTTCATCCCAAAGGTGTTTGACAGGGTGGAGGTCAAGGCTCTGTGCAGGCCAGTCAAGTTCTTCCACACCGATCTTGACAAAGCATTGTCATGCTGAAACAGGAAAGGGCTGTTGCCACAAAGTTGGAAGCACATAATTGTTTAGAATGCTATTATATGCTGTAGTGTTAAGGTTTCCCTTCACTGGAACTAAGGGGCCTAGCCCGAACCACGAAAAACAGCCCCAGACCATTATTCCTCCCACCAAACATTACAGTTGGCACTATGCATTGGGGCAGGTAGCGTTCTCCTGGCATCCGCCAAACCTACATTAATCTGTCAGACTGCCAGATGGTGAAGCGTGATTCATCACTCCAGAGAATACATTTCCACTGCTCCAGAGTCCAATGGCGGTGAGCTTTACACCACTCCAGCCAACGTTTGGCATTGCACATGGCGATCTTAGGCTTGTGTGTGCGGCTGCACGGCCATGGAAACCCATTTCATGAAGCTCCCGACGAACAGTTATTGTGCTGACGTTGCTTCCAGAGGCAGTTTGGAACTTGGTAGTGAGTGTTGCAACTGAAGACAGGCAATTTTTACGAGCGTCAGCACTCGCCTGTCCCATTCTGTGAGCTTCTGTGGCCTACCACTTCGCGGCTGAGCAGTTGTTGCTCCTAGACAATTCCACTACACAATAACAGCATTTACAGATTCAGATAACTTTTAATGTCCTCAGATGAAATTCATCTTGCAGTAGTCATAAAACATATCACATCTAAAAATGATAATAAGTAGCAAAGGATATTTACAAACACATAGGCAGGGTAAGTGCAGTTTCATAGTGAAGTGCCAAGTGCAATTAGTCCAACATTTTGCAGGGCCGAAATTTGATGAACTGACTTGTTGGAAAGGTGGCATCCTATGACGTTGCCATGTTGAAAGTCACTGAGCTCTTCAGTAAGGCCATTCTACTGCCAATGTTTGTCTTTGGAGATTGCATGGCTCTGTGCTCTAATTTTTACACCTGTCAGCAGCGGGTGTGGCTGAAATAGCCAAATCCACTAATTTGAAGGGGTATCCACATACTTTTGCATATATAGTGTATTTCCACACTGAGGATGGAATAGTACTGTGAAATTGTGAAAATGATGAAAATGCAGTTTAGTGTAAGAGCTGTTTGAAAAGAACACCTGAAATGTCTGCCTGTTTTGTTGAGATGAAGTTTTGGCCTGCAGTATAAGTTTCAAACCTTTCAGGTTACATATCCCTCCCATTAGGCTCGTCCAATTAGTCCCCTCACTCAAACCACTCCCAGACAGTCCTAGCAAAATTCTTGCTTGAGAAATTGTTCTTTGCTAAGAAGATATTTTTGTTTATTTTTGTCATTAAATAAAAAAAAAATAAAAAAAAAACAGTAAGGTACTTAAATTGTTACCCAGAAATGATTTGATATTGAGATCATTGATCAGTGGCGACTTGTCTTTCAGGGCAGGTGGGACATATTTTTTTGGAGGGGGGGGGGGGGGGCTTGACTGTTTTGCATGTTATTTTGGCATTAATACGAGTCACACATCAGTTTGCAAACAATGTAAAAAAATATATATATAATTTAGTTAATAAAGCCGCATACAATCATGGTCTCTTTTTTGTTTTCTTGAGTAAGGCAGCTCCAAAATGCAGGTGTTTCAACCTAGCTCAGTGCTTTCTGTTGTGGTGGGGCAAGCCAGCAGAAAATAGGAGTGCTGTGCCGTGATTGGCTCAGTGTTCTGTCACTCATGGGGGAAACTAAGTCACCAGTCCTTAGTAAGGGTAGACATCGAAAATTCTAGCCCTATGCGTCCTGCCATATATTTACATTAGTAGTTCCCTTCCAAGAAGGCTCAAGGTCATTGGCCACAGATAAAATGACATCAAGTCACGTTATATGTACAGTAGCTTTGATTAGACTGATCATGTCAACATCATACTTTCACAATCTTATCTAGCAGTCACATCACGAATCAAGTTGACAATCTACTGGCAAATCCTTTTTAATCCTTGTCATATGAAGAGAAATAATGAAGATAAATTATAGATAAAATGTATCGCTGCTCATCGGCCACTGGACATAAACATTACACAACAAGTTGGAAATTGCAAATTCCACAATGAGTGGTTTGGAAGGAACCGGTGACTGTGGCTAACCGCAAGCATTGCAACTGGGAAGTCGGAATAAATGAGTTCAAACTGAGAAAATATGTTTTGAACGGTCATCCAACTCGGAATTGTCAATCTTTCTCTTTCTCTTTCTTTGATGACAAAATTTCCCCAAGAAGAACTACTGCGCCACCTTCCTGTTTAAGAGAGCACATCACCACAACGTGCGTCCAAAAATGTCTTATACGGTGCTGCATAAATGATGTAATATGCCAGGGAGATATGTATACTGTAACTAAGAAAGTAATAGAAAGTGTATGTTGTGTAGTAAGCTGTTAGTTGCCCATGTGCCTCACCCTAATAATTTGGTCTATTTTCACCTCAATTTAACCTTAATTTCCCCTAACATTACCGTTCTGACTCAGTGGTGCACATATAGCCTATGATCTGTTTATGAGAAATATCATCATCTAATATTGTAAGAGCTTTCATTGTCTTCTTATTTGCCCCCTTTATTTATCCTATGGTTCTGACTTGGTGTACAGGGAAAATACTTTACGAGCAGCCCATGTTCTGCTTTCTGTCGCTGTACATTTCAAAAGTGATGAACACATAGTTATATTTTTTATTTAACTAGGCAAGTCAGTCAAGAACAAATTCTTATTTACAATGACGGCCTACACCGGCCAAACCCGGACAAAGCTGGGCCAATTGTGTGCCGCCTTATGGGACTCCCAATCACGACCGGTTGTGATATAGCCTGGAGGCTGTCTGTAGTGAAGCCTCTAGCACAGAGATGCAGTGCCTTAGACCGATGTGCCATGTCCGTTTTAGCTCACTTGTTAGTCTTAATTGAAAATACGGAATGCCTCTTATCCACTCATTGTTCCTTCAATTGTCAGTAGAAACCACATTTGTTTAAGCAAGTTAGCCATATCAGCTATGTTTTTTAAAAAGGCTGTAAACGAGGCTGAATTAATTGTTTCGCTGCCAGACAAGGCTCCGCTGACAGCCAGGTGTAGCGGTGGTAAGGATTCACTCCATTGTGCTGGAAAGAAAGCTCTGCTATAGGGACAGCTTTATTTAGGCCCTAACAGTTTGTGGGCACCGATTGTTGCCGTTATAGTGCAATTCATGTATTGTTTAGTGTTGTGTTGTGTAGTGGCTTTGCTGGCAAGCATCTAAAAAATGTGGGAGGAGTTTGCCCCACCAAGATTTACATGCTAAAATCACCACCGATTGATATAAAAACAGCTGCATTGGGCCTTTAATACAAAAATAATGGAACCTTGTGTATTCACAATTTACAAGTCTAAATGAATTCTCCAAATCATAACCAAGATACCTGAGCCCTGTAACCACAGGACAAGGAATCTACACAGAGTCAAAATAATTACCCAGGGATGCAAACCCAGATCGACTCCAATGCTTCCTACCGTTGCTGGATGTCCTTTGTGTGATGGACCATTCTTGATACACATAGGAAACTGTTAAGCAGTCATTGAACGCGAAGAACCCATCAGTGTTGCAGTTGAGTCATTTAGCAGACACTCTTATCCAGAGTAACTTACAGTAGTGAGTGAATACATTTTTCATCGAACCCACAACCCTGGCGTTGCAAGTGCCATTCTCTACCAACTGAGCCACACAGTAACAGTTCTTCACACAAACTGGTGCTTCTGGCACCTACTACCATAACCCATTCAAAGGCACTTAAATATTTTGTCTTGCCCATTCACCCTCTGAATGGCACACACACAATCCATGTCTCAATTGTCTTAAGGCTTAACAATCCTTCTTTAACTTGTCTCCTCCCCTTAATCTACACTGATTGAAGTGGATTCAATAAGGGACATCAATAAGGGATCATAGCTTTCACCTGGAAAGAGCAGGTGTTCTTAATGTTTTGTGTAATCAGTTTAAATACTGTACCTGCTATGTTGATGAGGTAACATTATGAACACTACCATAGATACCTGATATGCTTATGTCATGACGTTGCCCTCTTTGGGTACAGCAAGCACCATCCCCCGCTCTCTGCTTCTACAACCAGATGGCTGTGGTCAGAGTGAGGTCGTAAATTCCTAGGGAAGACCCTGCCATATGGCCACACAGTATAGAGAGAGAGAGTGAAGTTTCATAGAGAACAAAGGAATTTCTTCCACCTCACAGAACTTGAGGTCCGAACAACGTTTACGTTCCGGAGAAGGTATAAAAGATCGGTGAAGAATCCAGCTACGAACTGGTTCGTTTGTTACAACTTGGGGAAGCTCATGGGAGACGGTGCGGCCACATTACCCTAACGCTGTTTATATAATAGCCTCAGATATGAGGTTTACATCTAATTGTTGTATAAGATGAATGAGTGAGGATGATCCTGTTTGTAAAATGGTGTAATGTGATTTTGGACTGTTTAATGAAGGAAACTCCAATTCCCTTTTGAGTTTAACTAAATCAGAGGACCGCCCATGAGCCCAGTTGGGGTCAGGCATCCTGGGACAGCCCCTTTTCTGCAATTCCGAGTAAAACCCAACTTTGAGAAATTCTCAGTAGACCATGTTTCTCTCAATCACGGGAGGACAAAGGTTGCAGACCATTGCTGAATATTTTAACCACCATACCACGTGGTTAAACTCTTAGACTATCGATACCAACAGAATAAGAACAAGTCTTTGATATTAATTACTAGTCTGCAGCTAGGAATTCGGTGTCATTGAACGCGAAGAACGACAACCGCCGAAACAACATGAATGAATGTCGCTCTGAACTATCCCCTCTAACAGACAGAGAGAGAGAGAGATGGACAATTCTACAAAATAAACAAACTTTTCAACAGCGATCAAGATAACACACTGAGCGTATATATATATATATAATATATATATAATATATATATATATATATATATTGATTGCGATTGTTCCCGAATGAGTGAGCGTTCATGTGCAAAGGATTGGCATTTCAATTGTTATAATTATTAACTCTGTAGTGACTTCTCAGTTGACCCCACTTCCCTTTTGTCTAACAAGCCACCATGCCAGTTTAGCCCACTAGGGCACATTCCCCTATCATTTCTTGTAACCATATTGACTTTGTTGGTTTGTTTATGCATTTCTGTGAATTACTTAGTTAGTAATAAATACATGATTTAAGACAACTGATGTATGGATGACTCAGTGAAGACTGGGTTCGTGCAGATAACCAACAATTTACGACGTTTGGAATGAGACTAAGGTGAGGTAAAATAAATAAATCATTAATTCGAAGACTAATTGATCAGATATAAAATATCTGAAAAGTTATTTAAGGAAATTATAACTTTGTAATGTGAATATTTTCCTTGGTGCCTCGACTTCCTATTTAATTAGTTACATGGTTAATCAGTTTAATCGCGTAATACTAATTACAGAGAATCTTTGATAAAAAACCAAGTCTTCAATTTAATGATAGTAAAGACACGACACTTATGAGGAAATGTTATAATCATTACCATACAAATCCTTATAAGTCCTTATAAAAGCTACCATATAAATGCTGGATGTGCTAATGAGGTACCATTATAGACACTACCCAATGAATTCCCGGCTATACTGATGAGGTAACGTTATATGAGGATAAATAACCTGCTGGTAAGTGAGACAGGAAGCCATGGGAATTATATGAGTTTACTAGATTAATGATAAGTGACGATCCATCCAGACCAGCCTTGCTGACTGAACTTTCGTCAACTATATTACCTGCTGCTGGCGAAATACCATGAAGGTTATTCACATTTAGAAATCACCTGTAGAAATCTCACATTAGTCCTCTGAATATAGTGTACGCATGTCTGTCTGTCTCTCTGTGAGAGTGAGCGCTCAACATAAACGTGTGCCTGCTGGGTATTTGATGTTTTGGAATATTGATATTAAGATGATTCTGGTAAAGGAGCGCGCTCTCTCGCTCTTTGATGCATCACCAACACATGAAAGTCTCTATTTATATCATGACAAGAAAAGCCCTGTGTGTCTGGCCTCTGTCCCAAGTTGTGTGTAGTCAAGTGTGAGCACCAGGGAATTCTGGGAATTGTCTGTTTGGCCTCTGTCCCAAGCTGTGTGTAGTGTAGTGTGAGCACCAGGGATTTCTGGGAATTGGACCTCCTCTTAGGGAGGACAATGAAACATTAATCCACACTACTTTTCTGACAGTGAAGAATAGTCTTGCCTGGCCACTAACATTGTGTGTGTGTGTGTATCAGTAAATGTGGTACTGTAGGACAATGGGTGGTGGAAGGTAGTCCATACATGCTCATATGCCACCATGTCAATGCAGCCATGCATAACAATGTAATAATGTATTTTGGTGGAAGGTAGTCCATACATGCTCATATCCCACCATGTCAATGCAGCCATGCATAACAATGTAATAATGGATTTTCTTCCAGCGGGGTATCTGATGTCATTTGTATAAACCTAGAAATAAACTCAGTGTCAACATTTTATTTTTCTGCAGTGGTGGTGAAGGAGCGTGTTCATATAGGCTATGAGCCCGTTACCGACCGGCATCCTCCTTTAAACTCCATTTGAAACTGCAGTGTCTCTGTGTGCGTCTCTGTGTGTGTGTGTGTTTGTGTTCCAGGGCCGAGGTGGAAAAGAAAGATGACGTGATCTAATGTATTAGGAATGGGAGACCTTGAGACTGTGGTTTACTTTGGGGACCAGCTGAGCAACATTTATGACTTTTAAAGTCCAGATAAGTAGATTTGGGAGCTTCTTAGGACCATATTGATGAGGCTGAGGGGCTGGAGAGGATATCTGAGAGCAAGATCCAGTAGCTGACCCATCCACAAGGCTGTCCAATTTCCTCACTGCCGCTCCCCCATCTCCCCATCCACTGCCATGGCTTCTGTTTCAAACACAATTAGCAATGATGCTGATACTGCGTCTGTATGGAACATGGGCATTGAACACCATGGATGTGACACCACTGAAATGGGGAGTACATGGCAAAGCAGTTGCTTTTTATTTTAACTTTGGAACCAGAGGGGCTGGACCCATTGGCCACCACATGGATTCCTGATTAATAAAACATTGCAGGCAGCCTTACATTTTTCACATCGCCTAACAATGCTTTTATACAGTCAGCAATGCAAATGGAAAGGGTGGTTTAAGAGGTATTCATGCTAAAAACAGCTCCATTATTTGAATGTGATTAAGAGTATGATTTGTAAACCCCCCCAAAAGTCTCTGGTTGATTGAGTGTTCAATTGTCATTTCACTATACTGATTATAAACCGCATTGATCCTGCAGAATAGCAACACTTCATGTCTAAGTGTAGCACAGGGAGAACATCTCTCTGCTGATATTTACAGTGCAGTCCTCATAGCGCTTCTCCCACCCTCCTGTATTTTGGAAAATCACAGGTTTCTGCAGCAACTGTGTGCAGGGTGACTGCGTGGGTGGAAATATGAAAGGCAGAAATCTAAATGTGTCTGACACCGTCCACTGAGCCGCGTTTGGTGGTTCCCCCAGAGCGCTCTGGTTACAGACAGCAGGCACCACAAGAGAGATGAAAGGCACTAAAAGTATCAAATACACAAAATGGAGGTGTGCAGATTTGTTTCCAATATGCTAAAAGGATGCAACCATCTGAGCAACGTTCCATTTCTATGGTAACATTTGTTTCCGTCACCATAAAATTGATATGAACGTTCCATTTAAACCATATAATGGTGTTCAGCCAACGTTCCCTGCCTAAATGTAACGCAAACATTTCCTCTACATAGCATCTAATTGGTTTCATCTCAGTGCCCCAGTCAAGAACACTGCTGCTTCTAGCGGTTGTGACCAGGAGAGAGTAACAGCCAACCAAAGTCACCTTGTAGCCTGATTACAGGATGGAGGACTGGCCTCTTCAGTCCCCTCGTTTCTTACAGTAGAGGAGCTGAGGGGGTGAAGGGCACCAACAGTAAAACATTTGACCACGGTGTGCCCGAACTCAACGGTTTCCACAAAAATCCCAGTGCTGGTGCCCTGAACCTCATCAGTGCCTTTTCAGCTATAAGATGCAAGGAAACAAAACTTTATTTTGTATATATTTTTGTGCAGGTATATGTCAATTTCAAAATATTTTCACCCTACTGAACACAACCATGTACCCTAAACACCAGTCAACTTCCCCTCCTATTAACCACTGACTACTCAGTTTTGTCCAGTTCTCCCTCTAAGAGAGTTAACATTTTCAGTCATGTCAGTCTCTCCATTGGAATTTCTCTCCATTTCATCATATTGACATTTATCCTCGCCACAAATGGCCATGGATTTGGAGTCAAGCTGTGTCAGCCAGTATCAATTGCCAGCACCACGTTCACCGAGTCTAAAGTAGACTAACATATTTTCCATGTCTAACTCTGGGACTGTATTGTGCATGTGCGAGAGGTGCCTTGGGCCATAAAGCATAACAGACCCAGAAACAAGACAAACAACTATCCTCTCTCCTAACAGCAGAAGCCATAATTGGTCAGTTTGTATCTGTATTCTGAAGCCATCTATTGGATCTTTGATTCACTTCGACAATGGTTTCAAAGGCAGCCAATGAAAATTTCAGTTGATGAATAGCAGAATTTGTGGTTTACGAAAGTCTATTAAAACGCAGTCCTTATGCAGACCTACAACCAAAAATGAGTGCTAGTTTGCATGCCAACTAATTGGTATTATAGGGTTGCTTTTGGCCAGTTATTATAACCCATTTGCATGAGTACAGGACTCCAAATGTATTCATTTGACAGTTAAGGTTTATGGAGGTATTGTTATAAATAACATGAACAACCCAAAGGGGGACTGTAGAGAGCCATAAGAGTAACAATAATGTACTTATACGTTTGATCTGTGTTCCTCACTTATGAGAGGAGGCAGGGAGTCTCAGGTGTGGTGGCTGCATCCATGACAACCAAACTTTGCAAGTCAGTGTTGTCCTGAGTTAACAGCATCAAAATGTAACTGCTGTCTAACACAGCCAGCGTATTGACCATGGAAATGAATTGACCACAAAAAGATGAATTAAATAACATTTACTTGCTCCAAAACAGACATATGGCAGTACAGATGACAGAAGAGATGAGCTTCTTGTATTCATGTCATACAGCAGCACATCTGGGTCTATACAGAACATGGGGAAATCTGCCATGTGGCTGCACTTGATAATGGTCACTAAAATATACACTAAGTATTGAGCAGCAGTTTCAATCTTAAAAACAGACCAGAAGCCAAAGATATGATTGAGAAAACAAGAGTTCAGGACTCCGAGGAAATGTTCAAGCTTTAAAGTATGTACACGGCAAAGGGGGGGGGGAGAGTAGTCAAAAAGCCCAGAGGGGGAAGTTGAGATGACAGGGAAAAACTGTTAAGGCGCAAGTGTAATTGCAGTTCCCATCAGAAGTCAAGAGGTAATGGTGATCACAATCAAAATGTCAACCAGATTATTCTTCACAGACTAAGAACTCAATCACTGACCAATCATAAGCTTAATATCCATGCAAACCTCCCGAGGCAGACAGAGTAAACACCTGTTAAGAGTCCCTGGACACTCCCATCACAGTAACACTTCAGATAGGAAGTCAACTTCTCCTGGACTGGTACACTGGATGAAAATTCTACAACTGTCAAGCTTGATTAAATATCAGTTTAGCCCCTGAGGATAAACAGCCCCCCCCTGCTGGTCTACAGGAGAAGGACAGCCACATGGGAGCCAACCTAGCCATGGCTCATTAATAAATGACAGTAGTTAATTCATGTTTAGGCTCTAAGTGGATAGAGGCCACAGGTGTCCCTGCTTACTGTTATAATCTGTAGATATTAAAGTCGGGATAAGGCACAGCAACCATCCCCTCCGAACAAATGAGCGCAAGTCAGGTGCCATGGTGGTTGAGATGCAAATACTAACTCAGACAAAGAGCTCACGTCAACACAGAACACACCGATTTGGCAGAGCACAGGTTGAAAAAAAAAAGAAAAAAGTGAGAACAGAAATTCAACAAACCTGGAGAATTGTGACCCACCTGTGTCCTCCAAGTGCAACACTAAAACACTCAGTGCAGAGAACAGGCTCCCAAATGAGATGGAGGGGTGGAAGAGTGAAGTGTTGAAAACAGCATATGCCAGACTAGTTTTTGGTAAGGCGACAGTTCTTCCAAAGGACGAAAGACAGAACTGCTACACAGATCTAAGTGAATCCAAGTAAAGGCCTGAATCCTGTCCAGACAGTCAGTACATAACCCCTGTAGGAGGAAGGAGCGGGAAAAACACCATCCAATCAAACAAACTAATGAACTATATACAAAAATATTGGGAGGCAAAACGTTTTAAAATAGAAACCCGTTGACACCATCACAACAGGAAGAAAAAGCTAATACAAAATTATTTTAAAAAATAAAATTAAAAAAATAGTGTTCAGCCAACCAATGAAGAGAATACACAGAAGACCTGAAATCAGATTTTACAATTATTTTCTTATAGTACAAGGTAACTCCCAGTTTTTAAACAAAAGGATTTCCTGAATGAAAAAATAACATTAAAAAAAAAGATAAAACTTAATTTACAAGCACACTGAAATCATATTTACAAAAAAAAAAAAAAGAAAACATCAAACTCCCATACACTGGCACGCATTGTTATGTCCTGATTAGCAACAGGCTGCACCCCCAGCGCCCTCCAGGGGTCACTGGCAGGAACACAAGTGAGAGACCACTGGACCACCAAGCCCAAACCTAAAAGCTGATTGGAGGAGCTCCGGGCTGAAATGGAGCCATGAGCCACATCCTGGCTTTTAATTGGCAACTCATACAAGATTTGATTGGTTTCCATTAGAAGATACGCTTGCGTTTCAGGTAGGAGTCAGCATAGTGGCCCCCAAGGCCCTGGGAGTGTTGTCCCACGTAGCCCCCTTCTGGGCTGGGCTCTGGAGACGGGATGAGACGCTTGTGACCACCAACGGGAGTCTACAGGGGGCAGAGACATAACCACTGTCAATGCCATGGTGAGAAATGGGGACAGAACAGGAAATGGCAGACAAACTTACAATGACAGAGGCACACTGACCTTCATCCCCAGACCAGATGCGTGTGTGTTAGAGTGGATCACCGGAGGCATGCCCACAGCCTGAACAGACAAACAGTGTTCAGGGATCAAAACAGAACCACAAAGCATTGGTCTCATCTAAAAGGCACAATATGATTTCCAGTGAAGACTGCCAGCTTGGGTCTTTGTGAGTGTAAAACAAAAAAAAGGAACAAACAGGCACAGTAAAGCCTGATCAACTTCAACTTCGACAGTCCACTCAAACAAAAATATGCAATATCAAATATCCGCATCTGACTACACAGGATTTCGCTACAAAATCTCTGCAGGGCAAGTCTCCGCCATTTTGTTTGTCATTGTTCTGCCAGCATGGCTACTGTGGTTATGCAACAATGCGCGGCTTCAAGCATATCAGATAATGTGTTGCCCGCATTCGTCTGAGTGGACCAAGGACACGCAGACTAAGCCAATCATTTCAATTAACATTTGCAGCCCAACTGTTTCATAACGTTTAGAACGTAAATTGTCCCCAACATGGGTGCTACGCGAGCCAACATGGGTGCTACGCGAGCCAACAGACGTCAAGACTAGAGGTTGACCGATTAGGATTTTTCAACGCCGATAATTGGAGGACCAAAAAAGCCGATAACGATTAACCAGACTATATTTTTTTGTAATAATGACAATTACAACAATACTGAATGAACACTTATTTTAACTTAATATAAAACATCAATATAAAACATCAATAAAATCAATTTAGCCTCAAATAAATAATGAAACATGTTCAATTTGGTTTAAATAATGCAAAAACAATGTGTTGGAGAAGTAATGTGAGCCATGTAAAAAAGCTAACATTTAAGTTCCTTGCTCAGAACATATGAAAGTTGGTGGTTCCTTTTAACATGAGACTTCAATATTCCAAGGTAAGATGTTTTAGGTTGTAGTTAATATAGTATTTATAGGACTATTTCTCTCTATACCATTTGTATTTCATACACCTTTGACTATTAGATGTTCTTATAGGCACTATAGTATTGCCGGTGTAACAGTATAGCTTCCGTCCCTCTCCTCGCCCCTACCTGGGCTCGAACCAGGAACATGTCGACAACAGCCACACTCAAAGCATTGTTACCCATCGCTCCACAAAAGCCACAGCCCTTGCAGCGCAAGGGGAATAACTACTCCAAATCTAAAAGCGAGTGACGTTTGAAACAGTATTAGCGCACACCCAGGCAGCCCAAACGGTTGCATATACCCTGACTCTGCGTGCAATGAACGCAGGAGAAATGACACAATTTCACCTGGTTAATATTGCCTGCTAAACTGGATTAGTAGTTTTACTAGTGATTATGATTGATTGTTTTTTTATAAGATTAGTTTAATGCTAGCTAGCAATTTACCTTGGCTTCTACTGCATTCACGTAACAGGCAGGCTACTCGTGGAGTGCAATGTTAGAGCGTTGGACTAGTTAACTGTGCAGTTGCAAGACTGGAACCCCTGAGCTGACAAGGTGAAAATCTGTCGTTCTGCCCCTGAACAAGGCAGTTAACCCACAGTTCCAAGGAAGTCATTAAAAATAAGAATGTGTTCTTAACTGACTTGCCTAGTTAAATAAAAAGGTAAAAAAAATATTTTAAAAAAAAATCAGCGCCTAAAAATCGGCCATTCCGATTAAATCGGTCGACCTCTAGTCAAGACATCTCCGCTAAGTCTAAATAACAGAGGTCAAACTTTATATTTTATACTCAATCATCATTAGATCGGTTGATTACATTGGGAAGAGGCAGAGGGAAAGTCTAAGCAGCATTGGGGGTGGGTATCAGTGTGGGCCTACCTTGTTGAGATGGCTGGAGGGGAGGCTGCCGGGGCCGGGTGCCACCGAGCTGTAGTAGGAAGACGAGGGCGGGCTGGGGGGGTAACTATAGTGGGAGGAGGCCTGCTCACTGTAGCCGGGGTGGCCAAAGCACTACAGAGACATTCATCATGTTATTCTATGCTGCATGTACAGTTCTACATGCATTGAAAAATGTAAAAAAGACTACAAAGGGGAGTAGAGATAGAAAAGGCAAGAGATGCCTCAGTTTGAAGGCTGGATGTGAATAGTGGAGATGGTTTACCTGCTGTCCGAACCCTGCCAGAGCTCCAGTGTCCAGAGCCTCCTGCTGTTCATACAGATGGCCGAGAGGATCCTGGGGAGAAAGGAGCCAGATGCCATTAAACCTACTGCTCATATAACCAAGACTGTACCGTACACTTAAACCACAGCTTCAAGCTTTTTGGTGGCGCATCTGGCAAGTACATTGTCAAGAGGGCAGTCCCGTGTTTGTGAGGCAGAAGACCCTAGGTTCAAACCATTGTGAGGACAGGGTTGCTAGACAGGGAGAAAGTGGTGCTGATAAGCAGGCCCACTGTGTTCCATCACACTAGAAAAGCCCATGCACTGACCACTGGGCAGCCAGAGTTAGAAAACCCACCGGTGGCCACAATGACCTTAACCAAGACAGCAGTGTCCTCGGATATCAAATAAACATCAATGACCATGCATTCTATCACAACATCAGATCAGCCATGCCAGGCAAAAGGCCTGGACAGTAAAGGTTAGAGGATAAGGGGGACCTACCTGGTGTATTGGAGGGTAGTCTGGGGTGTAGGACTCCTGGTAGCGCAGCCTGTAGTTACAGTGGATGTTCTGTGTGCGCTGGTTGGATGAGTTGCCTAGCGCTGGTCTCTTCCTGTAAGGGTGGGGCCTGCAGTTGGTGCCTGAGTGAAGGACGGCAGGAATGGAAAATGTCAAAAACCCTACGGGTCAGTACTGGGAAGGAATCAGAGTCAAACTTCACAGTATGCAGACAGTAGGAGGGGCAGCTCACCTGATGGGAACAGGCTGTGGACATTGAAGGGGTTCTGGGGAAGATTCACATTGTTGGGAGGGTGTCCTAGTATGGACAACTATTGGAGAAGACATAAAAAATAAAAAATTCATTAAAATTAAATTAGGGGACTTGATGTTATGTAATATGACACAATGACTTGAGCATCCCTCCTAGTAGGGACAATATTAGAAAAGTATACAGAGTATTTGAATCATACCCCAGGTGCTGTAGGCCCCTCTGCCCCCATCACTCCACCCAGGTGGGAGATGGACATGCCCTGGAGAGTGGGGGAGGGGTTCTGGGAGAAGCTGGTGGGAGACTCTCTGCCCAGGGGTCGACCCATAGAGTGGGGGTTTATGGGTCCCATAGGGTCTGAATGGAGGCCCAGGGATGGAACCACAGCGCCTGGGGACAGGAGACAAACACCTTATTAATATAACAAACACCCCATCACTACACAGAGCCCTGAGATCACACAAAGTCAATACACTGAAAATCAATACAACACTAATACAGTAAATAACCTAGATGTAATAAGTACTGGCCAAATCCACTGCATGTGTAAAGAAGCTGTAATGTAAATCACTAACAGACCAGCAGGGCTAGCATAGCATGCATATGCTCAGCATCAATGTAGAGCATTGCTGTATGTGATAAATAAGTCAAACTAGAAACTAGTGAGTAGTATTGGCAGTACAAAATAGACTTTAGTTATGCCAATAAAGTATTTTAAAATGAGATGAATGGAAGGCCAAACCTTGAGGCAGGTCTCCCAGCAGATGGACTCCCTGCTGGAGAGGCATAGCAGCCAGAAGGGTGTCCCCCACCAGTCCTGCCTGTAGGAGACAAGTTAGACACACACACACACCTCAGTGACCACAAGATGATAAAAACAGTCTACATACCAGATATTTACTGAACCAAAAATGTCATCACATTTAAGAATCATGTCAGTCAACAGAATTCACAGTAAAACACTTCAAAACCAAACCATTAATATTACTAGAAAAGCGCCTCAAAAAGAACACAGCAGAAATAAACACTTTCCAGAGGAAGAGCATTTACCAGCTTTGGTTTAGGGAGCAGTCCCTTCACAACAAACCTATATCAACCACACGCACATCTACACACACGCTCAGTGATCACTCACACAGGGAAGTAGTCGATTCTCTTTATTGTGCAGCACCTGAGCCCAGAGAAGATGATTTCCCAAAAAGGCTTGCTGATAGTAGAGGAGAGAATAAAAGTAGGAGAAGTGTGGATGAGGGAGACTAATGAACCAACATAAGAGGGGAGAGGAGCTGGAGGTGAGAGAGGTGGTGAGTATGCAGGGTATGGTGTGCAGGGTACCTGTTGAACTTGTGCCTGGTTCTGGAGGAGGAGCTGGAGCAGAGCAGCAGACAGGGCGGGGTTAGCCAGCAGCGGCATGGTGGGAGCAGCACCAAGGAGACCTGCAGAGAGACCATTTGACCTTAGGACCTGACAACCTATTATTTCACCACGCATTAAAGGTGCAATTATGCATCCTTGTTGCTAAAATTCTAATAATTTGCCTAATTTCAGTTTGTGACAAAACAAGCAAGCATAGAGAATCATTGTGTGACCTAAACCGCTGTGAAATATATTTTCAGCTGGTGTACAAAACCGTAAGCGACAGACACACTATTGAGAAGCATAGAAATTGCGCATATAGAAAAAAAAAACTCTCATTTCCCAGCCTTGCTTACAATGAGAATGACAGATCTTTAACTCACATTCTATGTGAATTTGGTCGGGTCGCCGAAAAAGTTAACCATTGCAGCTTAAAAGCACGTGTCAATCTCATTCCACAGAATTTCCACGGGATTTGGCTCCTCCTTTGTACTTGTATGATGAATTAAGGTCACTAATTAGTAAGGAACTCCCCTCACCTGGTTGTCTAGGTCTTAATTGAAAGGAAAAACAACACTATGCCCACTATGAAATTATTTTGACACCCCTGCTTTAAAGCATTAACACCAGGGTAAGAGACTCATACCATACATTGTCATCCTTTAGGAAATGGCATGATCTTACTCACCTTGTTTCCTGCCCTGGGTGAGGGGGTTGAGCAGCATCTTGAGGGTGGCAGGGTTACTGAGGCCTGTGAGGATCTGCATGGCTGTGGGCTCAGGGAGGAGACCTTTCCCTCGGTTCAGGGCCTGTGGAGAGGGAAGAGGAGCGCCATTCAGAACATTTGTTTTACCACAGTAACATAAGGGAGTAATAGTTCAAACATATGGTCTGGTGTGGCAACCAAGAAGTCTTTACCATGGTCTGGGCAGCGATGAGGGCAGCCAGCATGCTCCGTCCCGGGGGTCCAGGGGCACAGAAGGAGACCCGGATATGGGTCCCACCTAGAGCCCTGCCGTCAGCCTCTCTCTGCACCTGCTCAGCCATCTCTGCCGAGGAGAACTCCAACACAGCAAACCGCCGGAAACTGTCATCCTGGCCCTGAGCCAACTGAATAAAGGAAAATTAAGTTAAATATGCATTCCTTATGCAATCAGTCCAAAACTAATGACTAAGCCTTGGTTCTGCCAAATTCACTACATTCACTTCATTCTGTTTGCCATTGAAATAGGTTTACACAGAGAATTCAGTAATATTAAACTTCTTGACATTGTGTGGATGGTGTTTTTAACAATGATTCCTTTCTACTAATTGCTGTATGGAAAGTTGTATTTGATACGATGGTAGAGACAGTAGGTGGGATTAAACTGAATCATGCCCAGTGGCATTCTGTAATATAAAGTAGAGAAAATACTTCAGATTTCATGTCCACATTTCTCTAGTTTGCCACAGCTACGACTGGAGTCTCAACTTTTAAAAGCAATTACCAATCAATGATCTAAAAAAGAAAAGTAGTAATGAACAATGTATCAAGACCAAGTGAGCTATGGAAAAAAAATCATGAGCTTCATATTCCTGAGTTAACCTGTCCAATAGTTAAATTGCCTCACTCGCACTATTACACAACAGTGTTCTGCCAGACCTCAAACTACTGTGCCCTATAGGTATATGAATGAGTGTATGTGGTGCCAAAAGGACAGTGCTGTCTCGTTCCAGAAAGGCCTGTAGGGCCAGAGGCCTGCTGACTGACACCACCTGGGAGTCAGGTGGTCATCACCATAGAAACCAGCAATGCTCATTGCTAAAGAAGCAGAGTGGCCACAGGAAAAGCAGGTCAAAGGTCAGGTCAGGACTCGAAAGCCAGATTCATACAAAATAGTCAATCCATATCCACCTCCTTTATATGGAACTTCCCAAGACCCGGTCATCACAACAGATGCCCCATGTTACATGATAACACAGCTCTGCTACAAGGTTCAGATGGTTACCTCAAACAGATGTGTCAAACACACTTGCTCAGTGTAAAACAAAAGCAGTTGCCAGTGTTTCCCCTACATGAACTTAGCAGCATTCCACCACCATTCTTAAATCGTGGCGATCCACTGAAAAAAATGGAATATATAAATAAAAATAATTCAGGATGGTAAAACGTTCAGTGTAAACTTAAACCAGACAAAGTATGTAGACAAGACAATAGAGCTAAACTACACTGCTCAAAAAAATAAAGGGAACACTAAAATAACACATCCTAGATCTGAATGAATGAAATATTCTTATTAAATACTTTTCTTTACATAGTTGAATGTGCTGACAACAAAATCCAAAATCATCAATGGAAATCAAATGTATCAACCCATGGAGGTCTGGATTTGGAGTCACACTCAAAATTAAAGTGGAAAACCACACTACAGGCTGATCCAACTTTGATGTAATGTCCTAAAAAAAGTCAAAATGAGGCTCAGTATTGTGTGTGGCCTCCACGTGCCTGTATGACCTCCCTACAACACCTGGGCATGTTCCTGATGAGGTGGTGGATGGTCTCCTGAGGGATCTCCTCCCAGACCTGGACTAAAGCATGCGCCAACTCCTGGACAGTCTGGATGGAGCGAGACATGATGTCCCAGATGTGCTCAATTGGATTCAGGTCTGGGGAACGGGCGGGCCAGTCCATAGCATCAATGCCTTCCTCTTGCAGGAACTGCTGACACACTCCAGACACATGAGGTCTAGCATTGTCTTGCATTAGGAGGAACCCAGGGCCAACTGCACCAGCATATGGTCTCACAAGGGGTCTGAGGATCTCATCTCAGTCCCTAATGGCAGTCAGGCTACCTCTGGTGAGCACATGGAGGGCTGTGTGGCCCCCCAAAGAAATGACTCACCCACCGCCAAACCAGTCATGCTGGAGGATGTTGCAGGCAGCAGAACGTTCTCCACGGCATCTCCAGACTCTGTCACGTGCACAGTGTGAACCTGCTTTCATCTGTGAAGAGCACAGGGCGCCAGTGACGAATTTGCCAATCTTGGTGTTCTCTGGCAAATGCCAAACATCCTGCACGGTGTTGGGCTGTAAGCACAACCCCCACCCGTGGACGTTGGGCCCTCATACCACCCTCATTTGTGGCCTGCTGGAGGTCATTTTGCAGGGCTCTGGCAGTGCTCCTCCTTGCACAAAGGCGGAGCTAGCAGTTCTGCTGCTGGGTTGTTGCCCTCCTACACGTCTCCCGATGTACTGGCCCTTCTCCTGTTAGCGCCTCCATGCTCTGGACACTACGCTGACAGACACAGCAAACCTTCTTGCCACAGCTCGCATTGATGTGCCATCCTGGATGAGCTGCACTACCTGAGCCACTTGTGTGGGTTGTAGACTGTCTCACGCTACCACTAGAGTGAAAGCACCGCCAGCATTCAAAAGTGACCAAAACATCAGCCATGAAGCATAGGAACTGAGAAGTGGTCTGTGGTCCCCACCTGCAGAACCACTCCTTTATTGGGGGTGTCTTGCTAATTCCCTATAATTTCCACCTGTTGTCTATTCCATTTGCACAACAGCATGCGCAATTTATTGTCAATCAGTGTTGCTTCCTAAGTGGACAGTTTGATTTCACAGAAGTGTGATTGACTTGGAGTTCTTGTGTTGTTCAAGTGTTCCCTTTATTTGAGCAGAGATAGATATATATATATATATATATATATACACACACACACTGGAGCAAAAAAGTATTTAGTCAGCCACCAATTGTGCAAGTTCTCCCACTTAAAAAGATGAGGCCTGTAATATTCAACTACGACAGACAAAATGTTTTTTTTTTTACAGAAAATCACATTGTAGGATTTAATGAATTTATTTGCAAATTATGGTGGAAAATAAGTATTTGGTCACCTACAAACAAGCAAGATTTGGCTCACAGACCTGTAACTTCTTTAAGAGGCTCCTCTGTCCTCCACTCATTACCTGTATTAATGGCACCTGTTTGAACTTGTTATCAGTATAAAAGACACCTGTCCACAACTGCAAACAGTCACACTCCAAACTCCACTGTGGCCAAGACCAAAGAGCTGTCAAAGGACACCAGAAACAAAATTGTAGACCTGCACCAGGCTGGGAAGACTGAATCTGCAATAGGTAAGCAGCTTGGTTTGAAGAAATTAACTGTGGGAGCAATTATTAGGAAATAGAAGACATACAAGACCACTGATAATCTCCCTCGATCTGGGGCTCCACGCAAGATCTCACCCCGTGGGATCAAAATGATCACAAGAATGGTGAGCAAAAATCCCAGATCCACACAGGGGGGACCTAGTGAATGACCTGCAGAGAGCTGGGACCAAAGTAACAAAGCCTACCATCAGTAACACACTTCGCCGCCAGGGACTCAAATCCTGCAGTGCCAGACGTGTACTGGCTTTAGCACGGGGACATGTCCAGGCTCGTCTGAAGTTCGCTAGAGCATTTGGATGATCCAGAAGAAGATTGGGAGAATGTCATATGGTCAGATGAAACCAAAATATAACTTTTTGGTAAAAACGCAACTCGTCGTGTTTGGAGGACAAAGAATGCTGAGTTGCATCCAAAAAACACCATACCTACTGTGAAGCATGGGGGTGGAAACATCATGCTTTGGGGCTGTTTTTATGCAAAGGGACCAGGACGACTGATCCGTGTAAAGCAGGGGTGTCAAAGTCAAATGGATGGAGGGCCAAATAAAAAAATCAGCTACAAGACGAGGGCCGGACTGTTCGAATGTTCATTGAAAAATTTTTAAATGACGCATATAGTCTAGTGAACCTAATTGAACCTACTGAAAACCTAACAAATATATTACAATATGATCAGATAAATAAAGCAATATTTTCTTATGGCTCTGTCAGTAATCTTTAATTTTCAACAGACACAAAAGACAAATTTCCTTTATATAAATATCCCCATAACATGAACATTAAATGAAAGAAACCGGTATTCAAGGCACCATCAGTAGACTATATTTTCTATTTTAGCAAAAGTGGGCTAAATTTACTTAAGAAAAAACAATAATAGCAATTTTCTATCATCCACTCAACTGAAATATTTTTAAAATATAATTGGATTGAAATACAAAAAAATAAAGTGCAAAAATCTATTAATCAAAAACACTTTGTTTAAGGAGAAGTAACATGCAGTGAAAACAAATATTAAATTTTAACTTTTAAACTTGAACTGAGTAAAAACTCTAAATATGTGATTGCACAGTAATGTTCACTTGTTTGAGGTTGAGGGTGATACTTGGTGGTGTCCCATCTTTTCCACAAGTTCATCAATGTTCGGGGTAAGGCTCTGAGCTGAAGAAATCCTCAGAATTGAGTGGAGGTGTTCAGCAGTAAGTCGACTTCTGTGTGATGTTTTGTTCAGGTTCATCAAAGAAAACAGTTGTTCACACAGGTATGTGCTGCCAAACATAGACAACGTTTGAGCAGCCTGGATGCGCAGCTGGGGCATTGTGCCGGGGAGGAAACGGGCGAACTCCGCAGCACCCACTGCCGCATATTTTGCCCTCAGTGCATCATTGCATTGGAGGTCAATCAACTCCATTTGGAGGTTTGGTGGTGAGCTTTCCACGTCAACAGCAAATGGGTTACCGAGCAGTTCCAACCTGCTTTTTTGTGCTTCAAAGTCAGCAAATCGGCGTCGAAAGTCAGCGGCAAGCATACCTATTTTATCAGCCAACTGTGTGCTCGGGAACGCACTGGTAGAGAGCTTCTCTTTCATGGTCTGGCAGCTGGGAAAGTGGCTCAAATTTTCTTTCCGCATCTGCGTCTCCCACAGAGTCAGTTTGGTTTTAAATGCCTTCACTGTACTGTACATATCAGAGATGACACGATCCCGACCCTGCAGCTGCAAGTTTATTGCATTCAGATGACTCGTAATGTCACACAGAAAAGCCATTTCACACAGAAACATTTCGTCTCGGAGTTGTGTTGTGTCTTTCCCTTTGCTGTCCAAGAACAGACAAATCTCCTCACGAAGCTCGAAACATCTTTGAAGCACCTTTCCCTGGCTTAGCCATCGCACCTCTGTGTGATAAGGCAAATCACCATGCTCCGTTTCTAACTCCGTCAGAAATGCCTTGAACTGGCGGTGATTCAAACCTTTGGCTCTGATAAAGTTAACTGTGCGCGTGATGATGCTCATTACATGCTCCATTTTCAAGGCTTTACCGCACAACGCTTCCTGGTGTATGATACAATGATAAGCTGTCAGCTCACCTGTCGCGTTTTCCTCTTGCATCTTTTCCCGTATCTTCGCCACCAGTCCGCTCCTGTGTCCACACATCGCAGGTGCTCCGTCGGTTGTCAAACCCACGAGTTTTTCCCAAGGCAGCTCCATCTCATTTACACATCTTGACACCTCTTCATACAAATCATGCCCCGTAGTTGTGCCATGCATAGGACGTAAAGCCAAAAACTCCTCTGTCACGCTTAGGTTGGAGTCCACTCCGCGGATGAAAATTGACAACTGGGCAATGTCAGAAATGTCGGTGCTCTCATCCACAGCCAAGGAATATGCAATAAAATCTTTTCCCTTTTTCACAAGCTGCTCTTTTAGATTGATGGACAACTGGTCTACTCTCTCGGCAATGGTGTTTCTGCTCAGACTCACATTTAAAAAGAGTTGCCTTTTTTCTGGGCAAACTTCGTCACAAACTTTAATCATGCAGTTTTTGATGAAATCCCCCTCCGTAAATGGCCGGGCTGATTTAGCGATCTCTTCTGCCAAAATAAAACTGGCCTTGACAGCAGCCTGGCCTTGTGATTTGGCTTTTTTGAACAGAGCCTGTCGAGATTTGAGGCCTCGTTTTAATTCCTCTGCCTTTTGTAGCCTTTGTTCCATGTCCATATTCTTGTTTTTGTCCGCGTGTTTCGTTTCATAATGTCGTCTCAGATTATACTCTTTCAGTACCGCCACACTTTCTCCACACAGAAGACACACAGGTTTTCCAGCTACCTTCGTGAACATATACTCCGACTCCCACCTTGTTTGAAACCCCCGGTTCTCAGTATCCACCTTCCGTTTTGCCATTTTTGATGGGTATCTGAAAGTTAATTTTACTGTGATGCTGACGACTGCTGTGCCAATAAATATTGAAATGAAGCAGCCTACTGCTCGGTGCGTCACCTTTGCATTGTGGGAAATGTAGTATTGGTGCGTGTAAAAGATCTGCGGGCTGCCGGCTTGCTGCGGGCCGGTTCTAATAATAAATCAAGATCATCCCAGGGGCCGTAAAAAACCTTCTTGCGGGCCGGATGTGGCCCGCGGGCCTTGACTCTGACATATGTGGTGTAAAGGAAAGAATGGGGCCATGAATCGTGAGATTTTGAGTGAATCCCTCCTTCCATCAGCAAGGTCATTGAAGATTAAATGTGGCTGGGTCTATCAGCATGACAATGATCCCAAACACACCGCCCGGGCAACGAAGGAGTGGCTTCGTAAGAAGCATTTCAAGGTCCTGGAGTAGCCTAGCCAGTCTCCAGATCTCAACCCCATAGAGAATCTTTGGAGGGGGTTGAAAGTCCGTGCTGCCCAGCAACAGCCCCAAAACATCACTGCTCTATAGGAGATCTGCATGGAGGAATGGGCCAAAATACCAGCAGTGTGTGAAAACCTTGTGAAGACGTTTGACCTCTGTCATTGCCAACAAAGGGTATATAACAAAGTATTGAGAAACTTTTGCAGGTGACCAAATACTTATTTTCCACCATAATTTGCAAATAAATTCATTAAAAATCCTACAATGTGATTTTCTGGATTTTTCCCCTCATTTTGTCTGTCATAGTTGAAGTGTACCTATGATAAATTACAGGCCTCATCTTTTTAAGTGAGAACTTGCAATTGGTGGCTGACTAAATACTTTTGCCCCACTGTATATAAAACCAAGATCTTTAAGAACTAACAAGCAAAGTAAAAACAGTCCAGGACAATCTAAAATTCAAAAAAATGTCATGGCGTTGGCCATCCATTGATTTTGTTATACGTTTGCGTCATCCAGATAGCGTAAGAAAATTGTATAAGCAATGGCAAAGTGTATAATAGCTCTAAAACTGCTCATTTTCTCTGCCCAATGGCAAAATGTGTAGAACTGCAGGACATTAGCTTAAAACCAAATGGTGTTTGAGGCCAAGAGGGCCTCTAATACCGTGCCATTAGCCATGCCCACGCTAACTCTGCCACCACTGCTTAAAAAAAACCTAGAGGGAAACAGTTGGAACAGCTTTCATGACAAAAGTTAAAAGTAGTGTCAAAAGTACAAGCAGGCATGTTCTGCTTACTACTAGAGTATACTGGAGCCACAGATTCAAATTTAACTGAGAAAACCTACTAGATACTATTCATGAGAGCCAGATACACATGTTAAATCCTCTGAAAATATCAGAGTAAGTTTGTGTGAGAGGGCGTTGGAGTACCTGTCCGCATGTGACTGACCTGGCAGAAGATGGGTGCATGCGTGTCGGCCAGGGCATTGCTGAGGTCCTGGGCGGTCAGCAGGCTGGGGGGCAGACGGTCCACACAGAGACACCTTGAGTGCAGCAGGGGGTAGGTGAGGGAGCCCACCTCAGTCCAGTGGACGTACAGCATCCTTGAGCCCAGCTGCTTCCCCAGCAGCTCAGACTTAGCCCTAGCCGCAGAGTCCTTCTTCATGTACTCCACGAAGCCGTAGCCCTTGGAGTGGCCAGTGGAGGCGCTGTGGACCAGGAAGCAGCGCTCTAGGTTGCCGAAGGGTCTTACCAGCTCCTCAAACTGCTGCTGGGAGAAAGCGTGGGGCAAGTTGGCGATGCACAGCAGCGCGTCGGTGGGCTGCAGCTGCACAGAGATCTCCCTCTCCCGGAGCATGTGCTGGTGGAACTCTTTGATGGCACATTGTGCCTGCGCCCCATGGAGCAGTGTGATGAAAGCTGAGGGAAGAGAACATGAGCTAAGACCTTGAAGAAATATGTGGAAGGTTACATTGCTCAAAATAGGAAGAGAGTTGAGGAATCTGTCTAGCTCGGTCAGAGAGCCTGCTGCATCCAATTAGTCTTACATTTTAGTCTTTGTTTTACTTACCTGTTCCCTTGTATTTGTCCACAAAGCAGTACTTCAAGTCATAGTTGCGCAACAGCTCATGAACCTCCTGAAAGGGAGAAAGTGTGGTTAGCTACAGTCAGCATTTCCCCTAACATTTTTAAAAGCCCTCCTTGGCCAGAGATAATTTTGCTTTTTCCCCCTCCTCCCCCTGCAATTGAACACATCTTGCCTGGGCTTATGCAGTGTTATGCCATTTGAGTGACTCAAACATAATGCCATTTTAGATTCTCCCTATCTAGTTTTTACTTTTGTGATTGTTGGTTCTATCACATTTTTGGGCATGGAAGCAACGATTTAGCAGTGATAGCCCACCGCTGCTAAACTAATAACTTAACCTAAATGAATACCATTACCTTAATACATTAAGGTGTCATTCTTCTCCAACTACCACAACACTTAAAATGTGATATTCCCAGATTAGTACAGGTCTACTTTTAACCATACAATGGTGTAGTATTGTAGGCATAAATTAAGCTTAAAATTAAGTGTTAAACACTACAATCACTTGAGAGCATGACAAACGAATGTGATGTGTTAACATCCCTAATCTAAAGCATCTGTTGTGTAGCTCCGTCTACTATTATTCACTGACCAGCTTGCCATCATTTTTGTGAGGGGGGGGGGGGGGGGGGGGTCAAAACATGTTGCCATCAGTTTTTCGAAATGTCCAATTAGGGATAGTGTGATATTGGCAAGTGCTTTCCACAACAATATATGAGTATACACCATCTGTAGTGCCAAAATGCTCATCAGTATTGATTAAAAAAAATAGAATGATTCCACAACGCTTTGCCTGTTCCACAAACGAATCGCAATGCTGTCTAGCATTTTCTGAAAGCGGCTACGTTGCCTCTACACCTTCAACCCTTTGTCACTGCTACTCACGTTCCCATCTCGAACTCCCAATATGCACCAGGCAAACAATGAAACGCGCACAGGCCACAGTTCCCCACGAGTCAAGCATGTTCCAACTTTTTTTTTTTACAAAATGTTCCAGGGACATGAAGTTTGTTTCAATGAGGGAAATTAACTGAAAATACTTTAAAAACGACACTTTTGAACCAGTCACAATGCATGTCAATCCATAGCCTGACAATTACTGGGCAAAACAAAACAAACAGTTTTGCTAACGTTAGCAACTAGCATTGCCTTTCCGCACGAGGATTTTAATTCTGCACTTTCAACTTGTCCATCAGCCACGCGTGATGCTGGAGTGGGCAATTGCAGCCAGGCCGTGAATAACCACCAAACATCACCTACCACGTCCTAGATAAACGTTGAGGTCTCAAAGTTTATTCGCGACATAATTAGGAAAGACAATTAGTCGTCAGCAAAGCATTGTTAGTTACTAGGAAACGATGCTAGCTAACGGTAAGAGAAGCTAGCTAGAATATAGAAATCACCAAAAGCCAGCGAACCCAGTTAAATTACTGGTAAAAAAGCTAGATGTCAATTTCATCGCAAGGGTATGGTCAGTCATGTTTTATATTTATTAGATTCAACAGCTGCAGCCTGGGCTTGACATGATCTGATGCAATTACTGACCCGCGTTAGATTTCTAACGCTTGTGAAAACTAAAAGAAAGTTTAGGAAACTTACCTGATTGCTAACATCGGGTGGCAGGTTTTTAATTATGATTTTCCGGCGATTGTAAAACTCTCGACGAGTTCTGTCCAAGCGACTCTCAATCTCTTCAGGGCTAAGCGTCGTCAACTCTTCATCGACCCTTCGCTGACACTTGTTGTCCGATGATGCATCCCCATCACTGGGCTCGAGTTCGGGATCCCTGGACACCCAATTCTCGTGTTCGACAGCGGGGTCATAGTTTTCGTGAAATGGACGGCTAGCGAAATTGGGCCCTGCATTTGGATTTTCTTCTCTGGCAACTGCGCTAACGGACGCCGCGGCCTCCATCACTGTTGCTTGGGAAGTTTTCTGAAACTGACAACATCGTCAGATTTGAGCAGTTTAAACAATACACACATGGGCGCAACTCGGTTTCTAATTGGACGAGAGAATGCATTTTTTTATAACACGTCATGAGCGGGGCGGGTAGTTGTACTGTTGCTTGCCTGTCATATATCAAAACCAGTGATGCCCACTGCAAGTTCCACAAACCCACATGATCCAGTACATTGAATTGAATTACCGGTATGAAAATATGGAGAAAATCACTATATCATTTCTGATTCAATAGAAGTTTAGGTATTTTCATTATATTCAGCTGTGTATGTCCATGATTGACAGAGGAAAATGTACTTTATTTTAGAAAAGCTCAACCAATTGGGAAAATATTTAGGCATAAAATCAAATTAGCTTTCGCCTCTAGGCACACTGGACCTTTTTATCTTATCCAATCTGAGTAGGCAGTTTGCTCAAATTGACAAACACAAGAAAACTTCCCTTTGCTTTGCACTCAACACCCTTTAAAATAAATACACAATTGGTCATTTACATTCAGTGAAAGTGTTATAAATGATGAGCTAACAATTTACAACCTGCATTTTTTGGACTTTGGTCAAATTGATTAAACACAGTGATACACAGGGATACAAATGCTTAATTTTCAACATTCGCCCACTCAAACATTTAATACATACAGACATAAGGAAAAACATATGATACAATAAAAACAACAAATGTTTAATATTTACATCAATACAGAAATAAAGAGAAACTGTTGGTAATATACATGCCTCAATTGAAGTGTTATATTAATCATGTGAACATTATGAGTGACAAATCATATTTCATATGATAGGGATCCTCCAACTCGGGCTAAAATGTAGCACCTAATTGGATCAGTCATGGAACATGAACCCGGTTCTCCTCCGGAGACAGCACTATAGCTGCCATTCAGGGAATTTCACACCTAAAAAAATAATATCTGTCGCATCAAAATAAAACAAGTGCCATCACTAAGGGCTCATCTATATGAATGAATAGATGGGAGTAACTAAAAACCTGAGTTCCAATTTATTAATACAAAGAGCAGTCTACTCCTTCAGAACAGACAGAGGGCACTATGGTGCAGGGTGTGGTGTAGACTCTAGAGTAGACTTGTAGCAAAGTGCTGAGGCATACAGGAGTAAGGCCAGCTGGCCTGTGAAAAAGTACGGTTCTCATTGGCTAATTTGGGCCAGCCACATATTGGGTTGCCGTTCGTATGTCTTGCGAATCGCTTCGATGGACTCCATGAGGGATTTGAAAGATGGCCGTCTCGCGGGGTCAAAGTCCCAACAATGCTGCATCAACATGTGGACCTGTTGAAAACAAGACAGATTCGTTCCCTAGGTGCATTTGGCTTACAGAAATAATGAAGACTGTGAGAGTGTTTAGCTGTATGCTTGACCTCGCTAGGACAGTCTCGGGGGCAGGGCAACCTATTGTGTTTCTCCAGCAGCTTGATCAGCACCATCACCGTCATCTGACCCTGCACGTTACCCATCATCTGAACAAACTTCTATAAAAAAAACACATACAAAACACACACGTCACAATTAATGCACTCAGCAAACCACACACTGACTGTATCAGTATTATGCAAAAAGTTGTTGTCCTTGATTAAATGGATCATGCAGATTTAGACTGAGCTAGTTTGAGAGAGATGGAGGGTGTCGTTTCGTACCACTGGAGGGCTCTGACGATGGTCACCGTGGGTCAGGACCTCATAGAGCGTCACGCCAAAGGACCAAATGTCTGAAGAGAAGGAAAACTTGCTCTCCTTCAGACACTCAATCGCATACCTGTAAAATAAGTCAAACACCTTTTTCATGCACACATCTGGACTCTAAATTAGCAGCCCAGAGCCCAGCAGGGAAGTAATGGCTCCAGGACTCACCAGTACACAGGACTGTCTCCATCCTCACGCACACGGTAGTAAACATCTCCCTCTGGGATGTATTTGGTAAGGCCAAAGTCCCCGATCTTCACCAGATGCTCATTCTCCACCAGTACGTTCCGGGCAGCCAAGTCCCGGTGGATGTATCGCTTCGAGTGCAGGTAATCCATCCCCTTAAAAGGAAAAAAAGCAGAAGGAGCAGGAGGAGAGATGAGGGAGACCAAGGTGAAAGAGAGTAGTGGTTAGAGAAGAAAATAGAGTACTTTAATCTATTGTTGTATAAAACAATATTCCAATATTGGATAGCAAATCTTCAACTTGAACCCAAACAGTGTACCAGCTACAGAACTAAACATAACCCTAGAAATAATCTAGATTACATATACAGTTGAAGTTGGAAGTTAACATACACTTAGGTTGGAGTCATTAAAACTAGTTTTTTCAACCACTACACAAATTTCTTGTTAACAAAACTATAGTTTTGGAAAGTCGGTTAGGACAAGTAATTTTTCCAACAATTGTTTACAGACAGATTATTTCACTGTATCACAATTCCAGTGGGTCAGAAGTTTACATACACTAAGTTAACTGTGCCTTCAAACAACATGGAAAATTACTGAAAATTATGTCATGGCTTTAGAAGCTTCTGATAGGCTAATTTACATAATTTACATAATTTGAGTCAATTGGAGGTGTACCCGCGGATGTATTTCAAGGCATACCTTCAAACTCAGTGCCTCTTTGCTTGACATCATGAGACAATCAAAAGAAATTAGCCAAGACCTCAGAAAAAATTGTAGACCTCCACAAGTCTGGATCATCCTTGGGAGCAATTTCCAAACGCCTGAAGGTACCATGTTCATCCATACAAACAATAGCGCACAAGTATGAACACCATGGGACCACGAAGCCGTGGGAAGGAGATGCGTTCTGTCTCCTAGAGATGAAAGTACTTTGGTGCGAAAAGTTACAATCTATCCCAGAACAACAGCAAAGGACCTTGTGAAGATGCTGGAGGAAACTGGTACAAAAGTATCTATATCCACTGTAAAACGAGTCCCATATCGACATAATCTGAAAGGGCCCTAAGCAAGGAAGAAGCCACTGCTCCAAAACCGCCATAAAAAAGCCGGACTGCGGTTTGCAACTGCACATGGGGACAAATATCATACTTTTTGGAGAAATGTCCTCTGGTCTGATTAAACAAAAATAGAACTGTTTGGCCATAATTGTTATGTTTGGAGGAAAAAGAGGGAGGCTTGCATGCCCAAGAAAACCATCCCAACCGTGAAGCACGGGGGTGGCAGCATCATGTTGTGGGGGTGCTTTGCTGCAGGAGAGACTAGTGCAACTTCACAAAATAGATGACATCATGAGGCAGGAAAATTATGTGGATATATTGAAGCAACATCTCAAGACATCAGTCAGGAAGTTAAAGCTTGGTAGCAAATGGGTCTTCCAAATGGACAATGACCCCAAGCATACTTCCAAATTTGTGGCAAAATGGCTTAAGGACAACAAAGACAAGGTATTGGAGTGGCCATCACAAAGCCCTGACCTCAATCCTATAGAAAATGTGTGGGCAGAACCGAAAAAGCATGTGTGAGCAAGGAGGCCTACAAACCTGACTCAGTTACACCAGCTCTGTCAGGAGGAATGGGCCAAAATTCACCCAACTTATTGTGGGAAGCTTGTGGAAGGCTACCCGAAACATTTGACCCAAGTTAAACAATTTAAAGGCAATGCTACCAAATACTAATTGAGTGTATGTAAACTTCTGACCCACTGGGAATGTGACGAAAGAAATAAAAGCTGAAATAAATAATTCTCTACTATTATTCTGACATTTCACATACTTAAAATAAATTGGTGATCCTAACTGACCTAAGACAGGGAATTTTTACTAGGATTAAATGTAAGGAATTGTGAAAAACTGAGTTTAAAGGTATTTGGCTAAGATGTATGTAAACTTCCGACTTCAACTGTATCTTTATATTACCATGCAGTGCTCCTGTCTCACCTGGCAGATCTGCTGTGCAAAGAGGAGGCTGTGAGCCACGCCCAGGCGGTGTTTGGCTAGGTACTCTCTAAGGCTGCCCAGCGGTAGGAACTCCATAATCAGCTGCACCGTCTGCCCTCCTGTGGAGACAACGAAACAGGCATTTACAGCAGTCACTCATACATACAGACGCTACCCTACACATGTATATGTGAACAGATGCTGGAAACCCACCACACATGAACATGTCATATGTAGGAAGGAGCCAAGCAAGAAACGTAATAAACAAGCACTGTATGAAAATGAGACAGCTAGTCATATACAGCAGGTGGATGACAGACAGGTGAGCTTGACTGGATCACATGCCACTCACCCAGCTCAGAGCAGCAGCCCTTGTACTTTACTATGTTGCTGTGGTAAAGAGACTTGAGGATCTCAATCTCCTTCATCCAGCCTTCATGGAGATGACTGCCTCCCTCATGCTTCAGGGCCTTCACTGCCACATAGTCCCCCGTCCCGTCGTTGGCTGGGTCATACACATAGAGCATCACCTTCCCAAAGTGACCCTGGAGACAGAGAGAGAGCACAAAGCATTCTCTCAGTTAGAGGGAGGCCAGGGAATAATGTTTTACATAACACCAGTAGATCACAAAGCACAACAGAAGATGAAGAGCACAGAGGGGTTTATAAGAGTCATGTTGTCCTGCGGGGAAATTAACTCACCTCCCCTAAGTCCCGGATCTTTTTCAAGTAGCGTTTGAGGAAAACGTTGGGGTCAGCATCCGGGAGAGACTCCAGGGGGGATATGTCAGGATCTGATCAGAAACCAGGAGAGCAACATTAAAGCAACACTAATCAATCTCGAAAATGTGGTCAATCTAAATGCTAGAAGAGGAAACAGAGAGAAACAGACTGTGATCCAAAGAATAAAAGGAGAGGACATACTCTTGATCTGTAGTTCAGTGAGCTCTCGAAGCACAGTACGGAAGGACGGCCTCTCCCGGGGTTCGTAGGTCAAACACATGCTAATGAAGCTGGCCAGTTCCTGCGACGAGGGTTCGGTGAGGCGACTCCGCGTCTCATAGAAACGCTCTTTCTGTTGGCAGGGTAGACGTCAGGGTTCAGTATGAATCACAGGCATGGTAAGAGGATGGCAGAAAAAATGAGTTATGATTAGAGGGAGGAGAATTGAAGGGCAGTGACGATAGGACTGTAGGTACCTCAGTGAGCGTGCTGCCACTCATGGGCAAATCTCCATTGTTGCAGATCTCCAACAGTGTGGCTCCAAAGCTCCACTGGTCAGCAGCTCTGCCGAATGGGGCACTGCTTGGCACACACTCCGGGGCGATCCATGGAATTCGCTCGACACGCTCTGTAGGGCATACAGACAGTCTAAGTCAGACCAGGCTATACAGTGCCTTGCGAAAGTATTCGGCCCCCTTGAACTTTGCGACCTTTTGCCACATTTCAGGCTTCAAACATAAAGATATAAAACTGTATTTTTTTGTGAAGAATCAACAACAAGTGGGACACAATCATGAAGTGGAACGACATTTATTGGATATTTCAAACTTTTTTAACAAATCAAAAACTGAAAAATTGGGCGTGCAATATTATTCAGCCCCTTTAATTTCAGTGCAGCGAACTCTCTCCAGAAATTCAGTGAGGATCTCTGAATGATCCAATGTTGACCTAAATGACTAATGATGATAAATACAATCCACCTGTGTATAATCAAGTCTCCGTATAAATGCACCTGCACTGTGATAGTCTCAGAGGTCCATTAAAAGCGCAGAGAGCATCATGAAGAACAAGGAACACACCAGGCAGGTCCGAGATACTGTTGTGAAGAAGTTTAAAGACTGATTTGGATACAAAAAGATTTCCCAAGCTTTAAACATGCCAAGGAGCACTGTGCAAGCGATAATATTGAAATGGAAGGAGTATCAGACCACTGCAAATCTACCAAGACCTGGCCATCCCTCTAAACTTTCAGCTCATACAAGGAGAAGACTGATCAGAGATGCAGCCAAGAGGCCCATGATCACTCTGGATGAACTGCAGAGATCTACAGCTGAGGTGGGAGACTCTGTCCATAGGACAACAATCAGTCGTATATTGCACAAATCTGGCCTTTATGGAAGAGTGGCAAGAAGAAAGCCATTTCTTAAAGATATCCATAAAAGGTGTCGTTTAAAGTTTGCCACAAGCCACCTGGGAGACACACCAAACATGTGGAAGAAGGTGCTCTGGTCAGATGAAACCAAAATGGAACTTTTTGGCAACAATGCAAAACGTTATGTTTGGCGTAAAAGCAACACAGCTGAACACACCATCCCCACTGTCAAACATGGTGGTGGCAGCATCATGGTTTGACCTGAGACTGGGACGGAGATTTGTCTTCCAACAAGACAATGATCCAAAACATAAAGCAAAATCTACAATGGAATGGTTCAAAAATGAACATATCCAGGTGTTAGAATGGCCAAGTCAAAGTCCAGACCTGAATCGAATCGAGAATCTGTGGAAAGAACTGAAAACTGCTGTTCACAAATGCTCTCCATCCAACCTCACTGAGCTCGAACTGTTTTGCAAGGAGGAATGGGAAAAAATTTCACTCTCTCGATGTGCAAAACTGATAGAGACATACCCCAAGCGACTTACAGCTGTAATCGCAGCAAAAGGTGGCGCTACAAAGTATTAACTTAAGGGGGCTGAATAATTTTGCACGCCCAATTTTTCTGTTTTTGATTTGTTAAAAAAGTTTGAAATATCCAATAAATGTCGTTCCACTTCATGATTGTGTCCCACTTGTTGTTGATTCTTCACAAAAAAAATACAGTTTTATATCTTTATGTTTGAAGCCTGAAATGTGGCAAAAGGTTGCAAAGTTCAAGGGGGCCGAATACTTTCTCACGGCACTGTATAATACCACTACATTCAGTAGGTTCATGAATCACATGGTCTCACAGCACAAACTAAATAACCTCTAAAGCCTTCCGGCTAAGTGTCAATATGATAATAAGTACAAGACAACCAGGAAGTAGGCCTCACAGCAACCAGGAAGTGGTTTACACAGGGCTTCCTGTGACTCAATCTGATCTAAACGAATGAAGATCAAACAAAATCACCAGAGACGGAAATTGAGGGTTGACAAAATAACTCGCTGTGGAGAGATTCTATTTCTCATGTAGTGAGTGTTGCCCAACATGGAAGTGGTCTGGTAGGAACCAACTGTTTCATTGGTCAAGTAGGAACTAACCTTCTCTGGACAGCACGTTGAGGGCAATGCCTGGATCGCTCAGCTTGACGAAGGGAAAGGTGCCCTCCTCCAGACCACGACGAGCCACCAGAATGTTTTTGGCACAGACGTTACCATGTACCAGTTGTTTAGTCTCCTGTAGTAACCAGGTCATAGAGGTAACAACATAAAGTACATTCAGGTCACTCAATAGTGGGAGATTAGGGTTGGCAATACATTAACTATGGACACAAGGGTTTAGAGTTTGAAACGGAGGGACTATCACAGAAGACAGGAGATCAACATCCTAAAAGATCATTGTTTCATACAATGAGTGAGGAGTAATCTTAGTTTGTTGTGATGTGAGGGTATCAGGCTGACTTACAAGGTAGCCCAGGGCACTGGCCAGCTGTTTGGCTACAGTAAATTTCCACTGAGGGGTGACCAGCGCCCTTTCCCTTCGCAGGAACACATCCAGAGGCCCAAACTCCACAAACTCCTCCACCATGATGTCTGCAGACAGGTCAAAGACAAGGATTATTATCAAGGATCACACCACTTACTGTTAGAGATGAGCGACACTTTAATTAGAATCAATACATTGAAGGGCTATGGTTTGGCTGAGAGTCAGGCTTGTTATTGCACTGTACACCAGTCCCGTTGCCTTGTAATTCAAACAACCAATACAATTAACCTTCTGAGAGGGAAGTGTCAGTGCTGAAGAAGGAAGTTGCACAGCTGAATGAGGAAGTGTGAGGTTGAGTAGTGCCATGGTGACTTACTCTCAGATCCTTTGACAGACACGCCGTGAACAAAGACCAGGTGACTGTGAGATACTTGGCTCATCAGACTGGCTGTTTCAAAGAATGCCTATGAGAGGACAGGAAAGAGGAAGGATTATCATCACATTGTAAACAAAGGTTCACATTCAACAGAGTTGAATTGGTGAAAACGGTAGTTTAGAACCAACAAGGTACTTAAGAAACCGTTGTGTGATTGTGGCAAACTGGGTTGGTACCTAGGATGGTGTTATCGCACAGAGCTAAAGTCCAGGCATCATCACACAGAGCTAAACTCTTCAGGTCTCAGGTAAGGTTACTCATCACGCAATCAATTCCTGTAAGAGGATAATGATACAGTAATGGTAACTCACTAATGCTACGTCCTTGTGGCTCTGGTCCAAGATCTTAAGAACCACTCGGATCTCTTTGCAATCAGTAAGATTGTTGTTCCACTTGTCCTCCTCATCCTCCTCCTCTGCTCCGCCCCGCACCAACAGACTGCCCGAGTAGATGTTGGTCCTGGTCCCACGGCCCAGATGCTGCTCCTGAGCACAGGGACAAACAGCCATTTTAGAAGTACTGGGTACAAACCGGACAAAGATAGAGAAGAGCATCAGTGTTCAGTAGGGAAAAATGTATTGGAATTTAGTGAAACTGGGAGGTACTGTTGCAAAATGTTTCTCTACGGTGTGCCCTACTGAATATAACCCAGGTGAAACATACACAAAGGAGGGTGCTGACAGACAGAGAGAAGTATAGAAGAGAAGAATGCCCTCTCTCTCACCTGGGTGATCTCCTTGTCTTTGATCTGATGGAACCTCAGCTGAGTCAGACAGAGGGCCACAGAGTCAGGCTGAACACACTGGTCCGCACCCTGCCTCATCACCAAGAGGTTGGACAGTTCTGCAGCACACAAACACTCGTTTAAATACAGCACAGGAAAACATGGGACACACAACACATCCTTACAGAATAACATCTCTGTACATATGTTGAGCTGTGGTATGTTAGGGGCAGAACAACACCAATGCACATCTATAAAAAAACACATCACACCCAAACTAACCTGCAGGTCGGGGTAGGCAGCATTTCTTCACAGTGAAATTGTCCGTGCCAGACTTGAGCACAAAGGTCTTGAGGCTGTCGGTGAGCTCCTTGACACTGGAGAACTCCCGGTCCCAGCCTTCCAGAGAAAACACTGAACCACTATGCAGGATCCTGAACTGCTTGTGGATTGCAGCTTGTCCATTCTATAGGAAGCCAGCAAAGACACACACATGCATCCAAATATATAACTTCTAATGACATTGTATTGCTTTTTATATTTTTGGACTTGACATTTTCCATGTTCCTCGTCCTTCAGGGCTTTGGTGCGGAGGCACGTTTACCTGACTCTTGTTTAGAACAGCTAATATGATGCGGTGGTAGTCGAGGACGCTCCAGCGCACAAGAAAGGCTCCCTCTTCAACTGCTTCCTTCCTCAGTCTCTGCAGCACAAAGTCATCACTGAAAAAGACAGTCAGAATTGCAGTGGGAGCCAGGGAAGTGTGTGTGTGTGTGTGTGTGTGTTACTCACTTCATTGGTCCATGGAGGCCATTGGTGGCACTGAGCACTACTCTGGGCGGAGCCACCTCGTGACACAGGTAGTGGTGTGCGTCTGCAGTAAGCCGGAAGTACCCGTCCAGCAGGGAGACGAAAGACAGAGCCTCAAGGCTGGAATTCATTTGAACCTCCTACACACATATACACATATCATCCTCGGAAAACACCACCTACACGCATTTCGCAGTCAGATACTCCGCTTCCACACAGACATACATCATATAGTAAGATGCAACTTCACACACAAACCTAACTTGAGATCCGCACACTTGACTTAGGTTTTCGTATAAATCATGCAATGTTGTCAATGGGGGATTTGCACAAAACATGGAGCTACGTGTGTGTATCTCAAGATAAGTTTGGGGCCCAACAGAAAGCAGTTGAGAGGCAGGTGCTCGAACCATAGAGAAGTTGTCCTGTTTAAAGATGCTGACGTTGGCTCCAGTGATGGTGATGTGGGAGATTTCAGGGAAGTCGCAGAAAGATGTCCATGTGTCAGAGGAGTTGGGTTCTTGCTGGAGGGGCGATTGCTTCACACTTTTCCGATTCCCTAAGTAATCGTTCCCAAAGTAACTGTTGGCCTGAGGCTAGAACAGATAGACACAACTTACAGAAGGCAATACTACGAGAAACACACAAAGGCACAGTTCTAACTAGCAGTCAAAGAGCCTGATAAACATCCAATGGGACAGACATACGTTCTGCACTGTCATCTTCCTCCACTGAATCCCCTTGGTACCAGACACCATGACCTCATGCATGACCTGAGGGCCAACGTTCCCAGGGTCAGAGGCCCCGTGGGCGTGGCTGGTGTTGAGGTAGGAGCCGCTCCCGTCGCCCCCGTCCTTCCTCAGCTCCAGTTGGGCCGCGAGGAAGGTCTCGGTACCGAAGCGCGGGGCTAGGTGCTCCAGAGTAGACAGGTATTTATACATGACCTCCTGGGAGCCCAGGCGTCCTACGTCCACAGTGTGCTCCTGGAAGGTCTTCACGAAGTCAGCAAAAACACGCCGGATACGGATCTTGGTCAGGAAGTTGTCCCTCGCTATGTGTTTGGAGAAGGATCTCGGAATGCAGCGCAGGAAGCTACAGTATGGCAAGGGGAATACGGAAGTCAATCAAAACATTACGGCTGTGTTTGTAAAGGCACTAGTTTCCCTATATAGTGCACTAGTTCCCCTATATAGTGCACTAGTTTCCCTCTATAGTGCACTAGTTTCCCTATATAGTGCACTAGTTTTGATAGTGAATAAGGTGTCATTTTCAACACCGCCTCAGACTATAGTAATGTCTGAAACCTTGTCAAAGCCCTTCCTGAAGCAATGCATCCCATCCCCTCTGACTCATGGCTTACCTGACAGACTTGGCCACTTCCTGTAGCGTGCAGCCTGAGCGCAGGGCCTGGTGAGAGAGGTGCAGCACAGCCATCCCCAGACTCTCATTCTTAAAGCGACTCAACTCTTCCTTTCCTTGAGCATCCTCCATTGGCGTGACATCATTCACAAAATCAAACTTTGCCTAAGAGAAACAAAAAGGGAAATGAGTTTTTTCACCATATGAAAACATTCGTGTGACACAGGAATATTATGTTAATGCACACTTCCACAGGAATATATGAATACAAACACATTTTGGATAAAACACGCCTCATTCTGAAACTCACCTGGCAGAAGAGGTATTCCAGGGAGGTCATTTCTAGCAGAGGTGAGCCCCCGTGCTCTGTCCCTGACCGTGGGGCATATCGCGACACTGACGGCTCCTTCTCACTCAACCCATGCCAATTCCGAAAGTAAAACCTGGGAACAGAAAGAGAAAATTCCCTATATAAATATGCCTGTACACAAAAGCATTCAGTGCATCGTCTCCCCATACAGACCAATACTAACTCTCTCTCTCACACACACCCACACTATAAAAACAGTTGGCTGGTATGCCCTAGCCAGTCTGAGCGGTCGGCTCCCGCTAGCACAGTTATGCTGACTGGGACTTGGGTTCTGATCCTCCACAGGATGTCCGTTCAGAACAATGCTGATGCTTCTCTGGGTTCTGACCCTACACAGGATGTCCGTTCAGAACAATGCTGATGCTTCTCTGGGTTCTGACCCTACACAGGATGTCCGTTCAGAACAATGCTGATGCTTCTCTGGGTTCTGACCCTACACAGGATGTCCGTTCAGAACAATGCTGATGCTTCTCTGGGTTCTGACCCTACACAGGATGTCCGTTCAGAACAATGCTGATGCTTCTCTGGGTTCTGACCCTACACAGGATGTCCGTTCAGAACAATGCTGATGCTTCTCTGGGTTCTGATCCTCCACAGGATGTCCATCCAGAACAATGCTGATGCTTCTCTGGGTTCTGACCCTACACAGGATGTCCGTTCAGAACAATGCTGATGCTTCTCTGGGTTCTGACCCTACACAGGATGTCCGTTCAGAACAATGCTGATGCTTCTCTGGGTTCTGATCCTACACAGGATGTCCGTTCAGAACAATGCTGATGCTTCTCTGGGTTCTGATGCTACACAGGATGTCCGTTCAGAACAATGCTGATGCTTCTCTGGGTTCTGACCCTACACAGGATGTCCGTTCAGAACAATGCTGATGCTTCTCTGGGTTCTGATCCTACACAGGATGTCCGTTCAGAACAATGCTGATGCTTCTCTGGGTTCTGATCCTACACAGGATGTCCGTTCAGAACAATGCTGATGCTTCTCTGGGTTCTGACCCTACACAGGATGTTCGGGATAACTACGGTAGACTGAACAGCCAAACTAACGGGACTCAAGGGAAACTGAAGGGAGTGTGAGGGAAATGAAGTTAGGGAGAAGGGGACGGACGGCCCTTTTTTTTTAAACACACACACACAAACTAACCTCATGCGATAATGGAGTGTCAGTCTTGTCTGCTCTTCTGAGTTGAAGAAATGGTTGGGACTGTACCAACAGTGGGATTCAGGGTCATACAGGGAAAACAGGACATGGCACAGTGGAGTGATACCTAGGGGGACAGATATATAGGTTACACACACCTTGGATTCACCCTTTCAATGACATACAGTGCATTCATAAAGTATTCAGACCCCTTCACTTTTTCCACATTTTGTTACGGTACAGCCTTATTCTAAAGTGGATTACATTTTTAAAATGTCCTCATCAATCTACACACAAAACCCCATAATGACAAAGTGAAAATAGGTTTTTAGACATTTTTGCAAATGTAAAAAAAAAAAAAAAACTCTAATACCTTATTCACATAAGTATTTAGATCCTTTGCGATGAGACTCGAAATTGAGCTCAGGTGCATCCTGTTTCCATTGATCATCTTTGAGAAGTTTTATACAACTTGATTGGAGTCCACCTGTGGTAAATTAAATTGATTGGACATGATTTGGAAAGGCACACACCTGTCTATATAAGGTCCCACAGTTGACAGTGAATGTCAAAGCAAAATCCAAGCCATGAGGTCGAAGGAATTGTACATAGGAATTGTACATAGACAGGGTTGTGTCAAGGCACAGACCTGGGGAAGGGTACCAAAACATTTCTGCAGCATTGAAGGTCCCAAAGAACACAGTGGCCTCCATCATTCTTAAACTGAAGAAGCTTGGAAAAACCAAGACTCTTCCTAGAGCTGGCCGCCCAGCCAAACTGAGCAATCGGGGAAGTAGGGCCTTGGTCAGGGAGGTGACCAAGAACCCTATGTTCACTTTGACAGAGCTCCAGAGTTCCTCTGTGGAGATGGGAGAACCTTCCAGAAAGACAACCATCTCTGCAGCACTCCACCAATTAAGCCTTGCTGGTAGAGTGGCCAGATGGAAGCCACTAAATAAAAAGGCACATGACAACCCACTTGGAGTTTGCCAAAAGGCATCTAAATGACTGACCATGAGAAACAAGATTCTCTGGTCAGATTAAACCAAAATTGAACTCTATGGCCTGAATGCCAAGCGTCACGTTTGGAGGAAACCAGGAAACCAGGCACCTTACCTGGCAAATAACATCCCTACAGTTAATCATGGAGGTGGAAGCATCATGCGGTGGGGATGTTTTTCAGCGGCAGGGACTGGGAGACTAGTCAGGATCGAGGGAAAGATGAACAGCGCAAAGTACATCGTTGATGAAAACCTGCTCCAGAGCACTCAGGACCTCTGAAGCGAAGGTTCACCTTCCAACAGGACAACAACTTGAAGCACACAGCCAAGACAACGCAGGAGTGGCTTCAGGACAAGTCTCTGTATGTCCCGGTCTACCATTTCTGGAGAGACCTAAAAATAGCTGTTCAGCGACACTCCCCAACCAACCTGACCGAGCTTGAGAGGATCTGCAGAAAAGAATAGGAGAAACTTCCCAGATACTGGTGTGTCACGCTTGTAGCGTCATACCCAAGAAGACTTGAGGCTGTAATCACTGCCAAAGGTACTTCAACAAAGTACTGAGTAAAGGGTCTGAATACTTGCGTAAATATTTCAAGTTTTAATACACTTGCAAGCATTTCTAAAAACCTGTTTTTGGTTAATCATTATGGGGTAATGTGTGTAGATTGATGAGGAAAATAAACGATTTAATCAATTTTAGAATAAGGCTGTAACGTAAAAAAATTTGGAAATTGTGAAGGGGTCTGAATACTTTCTGAATACCCTGTGAAACCCAGATTCCTGTGGTCATCAACCCAAACACACCCTTATGTGGCAGGCTGTCAATGTCCTCATACATGAGGAAACAGAACACCACACAGCTAACCGGAGAGTCCTAAATTCTTTCTCAATACTCACACAAAATATTGTTTGTTTCATGAAAATAATAAATGGCACTGGTTCTTACCCACAGTCTGTGCTGCAGAGATGGAAAGCTCCTCGGCTGTCACTTTACCCTCTGTGTGGGTCAGATAGCGCTCCCCTGCCTTGGTCCAAAACAGATAAACATGGACGCCTGGTCCCTGAGGAGGCTCACACTGGCCTGTGGATGACCCTGTCCTGGTACTCTTGGAGCGGCCACGTCGAGACATCATGGACCAGGCTGGGTCACAACACCTGTCCCAGGTAGGAAGTAAAAGAAAAGTATTTCACTGTAATCCAGCATTTACCACAAGCAGTAATTCAATAGTGTCTTGCGGTGCAGAATCACTCATTGAAAAGGCAATTAGATAACAATTAAGGACATACGTTTTATACATGGGTTTTGTTAATATCAACAACAAAAATTATACTCAATTACAAAGTAAGCCTTATTGTAGCAAGTAAGCACATCTGGATCAAATAGATTTGTTACCATGTAATTGATCGGCATTATTACCATGTTCTGAGAACTCGCGATATGATTCAATGTTTTCTAGTAAGGCCTTCCGGGTATTGCACATGAACATCAGTAAAGACGCAAATTTAACGATAACATGACATGAAAATCCGGATATAATTTATCCAATGTTTCCACATTTTAAAAACCTATTCTCACCAATACATTAATCACTTCGTCATCGAACTGATTGATCACGGATATGGTGGCATATAGCCTACTGTGTACTGTAAACAATTGTAAACCAGTGGCATAAAGCCCACTTCCTATAATACTGATATAGTATACTTTACCCGCGAATGCAGGAATAAACCCGGGTATTTGTAAATTGTACTGCACATTTGTCAAACTACAGATTTCTTACCATTTAGTTGCGTCCCTAAAACGTATAGTTAGAAAACCCAATGCAGGTTGAAACGAAGTCCACTCTTCGTATGATTTCCTAATGCGTGTTTCCCCTACTCCTACGCATGCCCGTGAAGCGCATAGATGGAGAAGTCAGCTTCAAAATGAAAACACCGAAACCACTTTTGGCCACTCCCCTAGAACCAGCTGTACTACAGTAGGCTTGTGGGATAGATCAAATCCAATTGTATTTATCACATGCGCCGAATACAGCAGTTGTAGACCTTATCGTGAAATGCTTACTTACAAGCCCTTAACCAACATTGCAGTTCAAGAAATACACTACCATTCAAAAGTTTGAGGTCACTTAGAAATGTCCTTGTTTTCCATGAAAACATACATGAAATGAGTTGCAAAATGAATAGGAAATATAGTCAAGACGTTGACAAAGTTATAAATAATGATTGTTAATCGAAATAATAATTGTGTCCCTTCAAATTTTGCTTTCATCAAAGAATCCTCCATTTGCAGCAATTACAGCCTTGCAGACCCTTGGCATTCTAGTTGTCAATTTGTTGAGGTAATCTGAAGAGATTTCACCCCATGCTTCCTGAAGCACCTCTCACAAATTGGCTTGGTGGTAGCGATGGGCATTTCCGGCTCTTTTCAGTGAGCCAGCTCGTTCGGATCAGCTCACCAAAAAGAGCCGGCTCTTTTGGCTCCCAAACGGCTCTTTTAAAAACATGTTTTGTATTTTTTCCAAGTCAAACAGTTTGCGATAGTTTGACTATGATTGTTGTTAAAACAATTCGAATTAAATTATAAAATGAAATCATACTCTACCTTAACCACAATGTATTTAAAAATGCATGTTTTGTTATGTAAAAGAATGCAAGTAAACATTTGCATTTAAAGTATACATTTTTAATGTATAATAACAAAGTGCATATAAATCGAACCATTCAAAACGAATACAATCTGAACAGAATAATACATTACACCATATCAAAGAAAAATAAATAACAATGTGCAAAACTGCAGCATCCCACTTAAAACATGAATCTGTTCCCTCTTTCCTCTCTCTTTATTGCCATGTTATAACCAGCAGCACACAGCAATGCTGACCATATTTGGCCATATTTGGCTTTTATGAGACATTTTCATTCAGAAATGCAAGCTGCCCCACTTTTGAGGGGCTGATGCGGTTTCTTCTCTCTGTAATTATTTGTCCCGTTTTCGAGAAGACCCACGGATGTGGCCACTATGCAGAGTCTCCCTGTCATGACTTTAGTAAGCTGTGGGTAGACAGAGGCCTTGTTCTTCCACCAGCTCAGGGGCTCCTCCAAATAGGATCGGACCTCCATTTATGGCATCTGCTGAGGGATTCCTTCGTGCTGCATCCCCAGTTGCTCTCTCGTCAAACAGCATCCAGCAGACATTTGTGGCACTACTGCTGCTGGTGCTTCTGATCCCTCTTCTTCCTGGTGCCTGAGCCAGCTGACTGCTGGGGCTGTCCCTCCCTGTTGCTGAGGTTATTATTTGAAGAGCCTCATCAATCGCTCTGGCATCACTGAAGGCTAACTTCTTATACCTGGGGTCAAGTGTAGCGGTTTCTGATAGCAGGTGATTATATTCCATTCTGTGGAACTTTCTGTCCATTGATGAACATAGGGTGTCCATCAACTCTGTCACATGTCACATGTCCTGTGGACGTGCTACCTGTCCCAGACCTGCTGTTTTCAACTCTCTAGAGACAGCAAGAGTGGTAGAGATACTCTTAATGATTGGCTATGAAAAGTCAACTGACATTTACTCCTGGGGTGCTGACTTGCTACACCCTCGACAACTACTGTGATTATTATTATTTGATCATGCTGGTCATTTATGAACATTTGAACATCTTGGCCATGTTGTTATAATCTCCACCCGGCACAGCCAGAAGAGGACTGGCCACCCCTCATAGCCTGGTTCCTCTCTAGGTTTCTTCCTAGGTTTTGGCCTTTCTAGGGAGTTTTTCCTAGCCACCGTGCTTCTACACCTGCATTGCTTGCTGTTTGGGGTTTTAGGCTGGGTTTCTGTACAGCACTTTGAGATATCAGCTGATGTACGAAGGGCTATATAAATACATTTGATTTGGTTACATTTGCTTCTCTCTGTCGGCTGGCTGTGATTCACTGCAGGCCCTTACACAGGAGTATCATTTTTGAGGCTGTCACAGCTGAAAAGAGAGAACAGTAATGTATTAGTTCAGTTTAACATTTTGTCTACTGATACTACATTCTCATCTACATATATAATACTGGATTAAATAATGATGTAGTAATAACGGCTTACTGTACCTCTCTCCACAGTGACCTGCTCAAAGGGTTCCAGGACTCTGTCCACCACCTCCCATTCCTCTTTGATCAGAGCATCAACAGGTGCATTGACAATGACCAGGGTAGAGATGATGGCATCCTTGGACTCAGGAAACTGCTTCAACATCTAAAATGTTGAATTCCACCTTGTAGTGTAGTCTTGTTCAGGCCTCAGCTCAGGCATCCCCATCTGGCGTTGTGTAGAATTTCGTTTTTCAGTACCTACTGTCCTCCTGTGGAAGTATTCCACAGCTGCTTTCACTTTGTCCACAGTGGGCTTCATCATCTTCAGAGCATCTCTTACAATCAGGTTGATTGTGTGGGAAAGACATGGATGATGGGTCGGTCCATTTAAACATTTTCACGACTTTGGTTATGTTCGCTGCATTGTCGCTAACACAACAGACCACTTTTCCATCTGCTTGCCACTCTCAACAGTTCCTCTGACAAATTATCTGAGGTGTGTCTGTCGCTGAACTCAAAGCAGTCCAGAAGACAGCTCGACATTGAAGAATCTTCAATGAAGTGACATGTAACCGACATGTAAGAAGTGGTCGCCCTTGATGTCCAGCAGTCAGTGGTAAGGCAAACTGCAGTAGCTTTTTGGACTCTTTCCCGCACTGAAGCCTGTGTGCTCTTGTACAGTTTTGGAATAAGTGATTTTGAAAGGGTTTTCCTGCTTGGAATTGTGTACATTGGATTTAGACTATTGCTATAATTTTTAAAACCTCTGTCCTCCACGATTGAAAATGACTGGAGGACAATCATTTTAGCCAATGCAATATCTATTTGGCCTTGTTTTGCTACAGACATAGACTTTGGCATAAACTGGTCCATAGAAAACAGCGTTGCTGTGGGTCGCGGAGTAGGCCTACTTGACTGAGTGGAAACATCTCCACTTGTGGAGGTGCTGGCTCCACCACTATCACTAGCAGGTCTGCTAGTTTCTCGAAGCTCCTCTACAGCTAGCTTCACAGTTGGGTGTAAAGTCGCATATGCCGGTGTAGGTTGTGCATTGAACCAGCTTTATATGAGATTTGGTTTGGCAAATTCTACTCCATGCTCTAACATTGTCTACATTATTAAAATGCATCCACATGCTACTGTGCTTCCGTTTCCAGCTGTTGTTTTCAGTTATCCTTCCTCTCTCTCCTTCTCGGCAGCTAAGTGTGTGACTGTGTTAGTTGGCTCGAGCCTCCCTCACGCATCTTTGGTTCATTGGTTGACACTGTGTGTCTGATTGTCAGGAACAACAGGTGAGGCTGTTAGTCTGAGCAGACAGTCAAAACAAATGTGTGTGCGCTTGAGCATTTAGGCCAATATTATTTTTTATTTCGTTTTTTTGAATTAGTTAATTTTCATTATTTAAATATTTTTATTATTCATATCTTAATTTTTGTATATTTTTATAAATAGATTTGGCCCTTCTGATATGCGAGCCGGCTCCCAACATTCACCTACAAGAGCCGGCTCTTAAGAGCCGACTCGTTGGCGAACGACCCATCACTACTTGATGGGAATTTCTTACAGTACCTTATGGTCAAGTGGCACCCATAACAGCTCAATAGGGTTGAGATCCGGTGACTGTGCTGGCCACTCCTTATAGACAGAATATCAGCTGACTGCTTCTTCCCTAAATAGTTATTGCATAGTTTGGAGCTGTGCTTTGGGTCATTGTCCTGTTGTAGGAAGAAATTGGCTCCAATTAAGCACTGTCCACAGGGTACGGCATGGCGTTGAAAAATGGAGTGATAGCCTTCCTTCTTCAAGATTCCTTTTACCCAGTACAAATCTCCCACTTTACCACCACCAAAGCACCCCCAGACCATCACATTGCCTCCACCATGCTTGACAGATGGCGTCAAGCACTCCTCCAGCATATTTCATTTTTTTTCTGCATCTTACGAATGTTCTTCTTTGTGATCCGAACACCTCAAACTTAGATTTGTCTGTCCATAACACTTTTTTCCAATCTTCCTCTGTCCAGTGTCTGTTCTTTTGCCCATCTTAATCTTTTTGGCCAGTCTCAGATATGGCTTTTTCTTTGCAACTCTGCCTAGAAGGCCAACATCCCGGAGTCGCCTCTTCACTGTTGACGTTGAGACTGGTGTTTTGCGGGTTCTATTTAATGAAGCTGCAAGTTGAGGATTTGTGAAGCATCTGTTTCTCAAACTAGACACTCGATAACTATGCAATAACTATTTAGGGAAGAAGCAGTCAGCTGATATTCTGTCTATAAGGAGTGGCCAGCACAGTTGTGCACCAGGGCCTCCCACTCCTCTTTCTATTCTGTTTAGAGCCAGTTTGCGCTTTTCTTTGAAGGGAGTAGTACACAGCGTAGTACGAGATCTTCAGTAGACTGACAAGTTCCAGAAGAAAGTTCTTAGTTTCTGGCCATTTTGAGCCTGTAATTGAACCCACAAATGCTGATGCTCCAGATACTCAACTAGTCTAAAGGCGGCCAATATAATTGCTTCTTTAAATCAGCACAACAGTTTTCAGCTGTGCTAACATAATTGCAAAATGGTTTTCTAATGATCAATTAGCCCTTTTAAAATGATAAACTTGGATTAGCTAACACAACGTGCCATTGGAACACTGGAGTGGTGGTTGCTGATAATGGGCCTTGGTACACCAGCTACCAAGCTTTCCAGCTACAATAGCCATTTACAACATTAACAATGTCTTCACTGTATTTCTGATCAACTTTATGTTATTTTAATGGACATAAAATTTGATTTTCCTTCAAAAACAAGGCCATTTCTAAGTGACCCCAAACTTTCGAAAGGTAGTGTAGGTGCTTACTTACAAGCCCTTAACCAACAGTGCAGTTCAAGAAATAGAGTTAAGAAAATATTTACTAAATAAAATGGTAAAAATAAAGTAACACAGAATTACATAACAATAACAAGGCTATATACAGGAGGCACCGGTACTAAGTAAATGTGTGGGGGGGTACAGGTTAGTAAAGGTAATTTGTACATGTAGGTAGGGGAAAGGAACTATGCATAGATGATACAGTGAGTAGCAGCAGTGGGGGATCAATGTAAATAGTCCAGGTGGTCATTTAATTAATTGTTCATTAGTCTTATAGCTTGGGGATAGATGTTCAGGAGCCTTTTGGACCTAGACTTGGTGCGCCAGTATGACTTGGGTGACAGGAGTCTTTGACAATTTTTTGGGCCTTCCGCTGACACCGACTGGTATATAGATCCTGGATGGCAGGAAGCTTGGCCCCAGTGATGTACTGGGCCGTACGCACTACCCTCTGTAGCGCCTTATGGTCAGATACCGAGCAGTTGCCATACGAGGCCGTGAGGCAACCAGTGCAGCTGTATAACTTTTTGAGGATCTGGGAACCCATGCCAAACCATTTCAGTCTCCTGACAGGAAAAAGGTGTTGTTGTGCCCTCTTCACGACTGTCTTGGTGTGTTTGGACCATAATAGTTTGCTGCACTTAGCATTATTATGCAATGGAAGACAGGTGAAACAATCTAATAATATTTCTAAAATCTACATTTAAGAACACCCTATCCTGACACATGTAAACCAGTGTTATTTTTAATAGCAAATAATACTCAAAAGTGATTCTTCATCAACTTAAAATTTGATGTGGAGTGACACCTGCTGGTCAAATTAAGGAGAGAAAACAATGAGCAAAAAGGTCGTAAGGGGCCAGTAGACTGGATTCAAAATGTCACATGTTGATATGATCCAATTTCAACCTCAGTTACTAGGCTATCCCACATTACATCACTATGTATAATTCTATCACATCAATAACTGAAATCCTGCCTTGCCTTCCCTATACATGTAGAACCAGTAGTGAGAGTATTGAATGAAAAAGAGAAACTTGTTCCCCAGCAACTGAAAGCACACAAATACAAGGTACAGATTGGCTGGCTGACACAGTGTACATACACAAAGAGACTATGTACAGGCACACACACGTTTAAGAATACAACTTTACTAATAAGGCCCAAGCAAGAATTGTTTAAAAAAAAGAAGCGCATTCAGCAAGTGATATTGGTGTGATACTGTTGTCCACAAAGAGTGGACATCGTCACAGAGAGGTTACATTGTTCCAAAGCGTTAAGGAGAAATTCATGAAAAAACATTGGGAGTAGCAATAGAAGTGACGACTACATAGATGAAAATATCATCATCGTAAAGTCAATTCATGTCAATCATTCTATCTTCTGTTCGCCCATCTCCTTATTCAGCTCTTCATAAGTAGCGTCCTCCTCCTTGTCATCTCCCTCGTCTGCCCGTGAGTTAGGGACCCAGAGCCCAGAGTCAATGCATCTCTTCATGTGGACCTTAGCCTCCTGACAGGTGGGAACAATGACATTCAGAGCACCAGTTTATAACAACTTCAGGAGGTTTTATGTCACTATTCAGCGTGCCTTTACATTTGTAGAACAATGTATGTTGTCGTATGCTTGCCCTGAGCACGTGGAAGACAATACAACAAAAGAAACACAGGAATGGATTGTTTTGTAACCTACCGTTGGGTCCAGCTTCGTGATGACAGTCTGCAACATGGCAATGTCCTTCTCGTCAAAACATTTCTGCATCTCCTACAAAAAGGACAAAATAAACGGCTTCGTTAACTTGCAAAAACAGAGATAGGGATGATGATGGAAGGACGGTGCTAAATGGAGGAGGTGCAGCAGTAGATGTCCTGTACCTCAGGTAAGGACTCATACACCTCGGCAGGATCCAGTCCTCCGGGCCCCAGGCGTTTCTGTCTCTCCTCCTCTTCGTACTCCTTCATGGCCCTCTCGATGCGGATCTTGGCCCTGCCGCGCACCCTCTCCTTAAAGGACTCCAGCTCATCATTAAAGGCATCCTGATACTGCTGATCTGCAGTCTGAGAGAGGGAAATGTAACTGTTAGTCTATATACTTTGCTATTGAGTGCAAGTGGGAAATGTATCACCTTTACACGCAAACAAACCTTTATCTTGTCGAAGAACTGACGGAAGCAACCGCGGGGATCCACCTTCAGGCTCTTAGCCAGCTCCAGGATGAACTGCATCACTATGGTCTGGTGGGCCACCTGCTCCATCAGCGCTTTCTTCTACAGGAGGAAAACATCAACAGGACACTGACATTAACCCTTGTGTATGCTCATCTGTATCAAGAAAAGGAAACTGCATGTGTACTTCGTACTGAGGCATGTTTGGGCAAATAAAGAGGATCAGACGATCACTTACTAACCTACTTCATAACCTTCTCTACACCAGGATTGTGTTAATTATGTACCAAATGTAAGAAAATGGACAGAAACAGGGAAGGACTACCTGGACTTGTTCAACAAGAAACACTATCATTTTCTGTTTCAAAACATTTTGCTACCCTGTGCCCTACTGAACACCCTGATTAGTGGTCTCGGGGGTAATGTATAGCGGATGGGTTATTAGTGGTGAGGTTTGTCGTATTACGGTTCTGCACTCACCTCCTCCACCTCCAGGTCAATGCACATGATGACTAGGTAGTTGGCCGTCTCCTCACACACCAGGTGAGGGTTGTCTGATAGGTACTTCTGGCTGTCGTCCCAGCGTTTCATCATACCTGACAACAGAGACAGAGACCATGGCCATGACAACTACCCACAAAGAATGAGGACAACAAAGAATGGGAAAATGACTCACCAAAGTGTTTGATCTCTTTCTCATACTTCTCCACAAAGGTCTTGTGTTTCTGCTCTTTCTGCTCCTCGGTCTCCTCCTTCACATCTGGCTTAACATTCATAACACTCTAGGAGAGACAGAAGGAGTGAGAGAGAGATCGGAGTGGGACAGAAGGAGTGAGAGAGAGATCGGAGTGGGGGCAAGTCAAGTGGCATCAGCAAATAACCATCACCTGCAGCCAGGGTGCACCAGTGGTTCCACACACTTAACCCACCTTGCTGAAGCCCTCCTTGCAGAGTGTGTCTACATTCCATGGCATCTTCTTCTCTTCCCGCCGGTGGTCCTCCAGTTTCTTCTCCCAGTCCCGCTCCTCCTTCTTCAGCCTCTTCTCCTCGGCCTGTGCCTTGCTCAGCTCAGCTTTGGCATCGTCCGTGACTGAACTGGACAGATTCTTAGTCTTCTTCTGTGCTTCAGTCAACTTGCGCTTAGATTCAGCTAGCCCCTTCTCCAGGTCCTCACCAGCCTTTATGAACTGGTCCATTCGTTCCACACGCGCCTAGGTGATGGTGGGGAGATGGGTCAGGACAAAGATATCTCATCGCGGATAACTACAACACAACGTCAAATGTTATGTTTATCTTTCCATTGCATTTATCTGCGATAGGAGGCTGTTTACTTAACGCATCTGCAAATCTAGAAAGCTAGCTAATAATGTGATTCTTAGCTAACTTACAGAGACCAAGTAGCTATCAAATTTTTTTTTTTTTTTTACCCTTAACTAGGCAAGTCAGTTAAGAACAGGGTCTTATTTACAGTGACGGCCTAGGAACAGTTGGTTAACTGCCTTGTTCAGAGGCAGAACGACACATTGTTTTACCTTGTCAGCTCGGATTCGATCTAGCAACCTTTCAGTTACTGGCCCAACACTCTAACCACTAGGCTACCTGCCGCTCCAAACGTTCGACATAACGTTACCTCATGCCTCCATTTGAAAAGGCTGGGTGTATCGATGTTTGGATGAGTGTCATCTTCATCATCTGAAACCTCAATGTGGTCCCACACGCTGTAGTCGATCCTACTTGTCATTCTAGCTACCAAGCTAGCAGGCTAAAACGTTGCTTGCAGCAAGAGCACGTTAAAAGTGAAAATAACAGATGTGAGTCTAATGATACAACGTAACTATCTAACTTCAAACCTTGTTAGAAATTATATTGGTAGCTAATATATTTACTATTGCTAAACAATAATAGTGCACAATGTAGCTTTAGCTTGCTATGGAGGAAACCCTAGACATTTCCGTTTAGACGCTTTCCACGTCTCTACGTAAACTCGTTATTGAAGAACGTCAAGGCAAAGGCATGTGGGTGGGGCATGAGATTTTTGTAATAAAAAAAGAAATATAAAGATTATTTAGTAGTTTAAATAATAATAGCCTACCATCATTGATAATAATAAAACCAACTGGCCATATAAATATACATTTGTCATTTTATTAGTGTTTTTATGCATGTAAAAAAGAGAACAAAAAACAACAACGTAGATTTCCAAAATAAAGTTAATGCATAGCTTATTAATGGATATAATTATTCACACTACCTCTCGTTCTAGGGTTCTCCACACTGAAAGTGAACTGTATACCCTACATATATATTTAAACACATCAAAGTATACGTTATGTTGCAATAACAACAACAAGAATCAATCATAACACAATATGCTACTATAAACTATTACATGACCAAAGTCTTTAAAAATGTAAGGCGATTCCTTTTTTTTTCTGTGCGATGGTCTGGCTGACAATGATGACATTCTCACACCTGTAACAAAACCATGCAATTGATATTAGAGACAGACAATATCTTCCCTCTGCTAATCCCCCAAACTTGGACTTTTGTTTTGTAAAGCCAACACTCCACTGTGGGGAAAAGTCACATACCTCCGATGTGGCCCTTTGTACCTTAAAGAGACTCCTCACATTACATACCATAGAAAAATCAAATAAGAACAATGGCTTCTATAACAAGTGTGATGGTAGAGAGTGCTAGTTCTATCCTCTAAATGTGTGCATTTAACAATGCCCCCTTCACTGTGTCTTCCTACCTTAAGACTTAGTCTTGATGATGAACTGCTTACTCTTCTTGCCAATCGTATTAGAAGAAATGCAGGTGTAGGTCCCTGGAAGCAAGGAGGAAGAGGTAAAAAGAGGTAGGTCCTCCATCTTCTCTTTGGGATCTGAAGACTGCCAGCTGTACACAGGACTGGGGCTTCCTGTAGCCGTGCAGTTTAATGTGATTTCATCCCCCATACCGATGTCCAGGGTCTCAGCCTCAGGACTGAGGAAGGATGGGGGGTCTGAGAAAATAAGGGAAAGGGATGGATATTGCATAAAAACGAATACACAAACACAATTGTATTTCATTGTTTCTCATGAAACTATAAATGGTTGGGTTGAGTGGATAGGCTCACAGTGCACAGAGACGTTGAGAGGCTCTGATGTCACTGAAGGAGGCGGTTGTGGTCCCTCTGGTCCCAAGTCCAGCTGAGCCACGCACTTGTACTGGGCTCCATTATCAGCTTTGGTTGGGGTGATCAGGAGGATGGAGGATACTTGGACAGGGGAGGCTGGGGTCAGATCAGAGAAAGAGTGGTTGTAAACTTCAGTCTGCCCTCTGTACCACCTCAGGGTGAGGTATTGAACGGGGGCAATGTTCTGGACATCACAGAGCAGCTGGTACTCTTTCCCCTCCAACATGGGACCAGTGTGGTTCGCTGAGCTGATAGTGACACTGTCTGGAGTCTCTGTGAAAGATCAGCTGGTTAGTGTGTCAAGCAAAACACGTACATTTAGTAGTAGTCGTCACAAATAGAATTCATTATTATGAAGTATGGCCTGATGCATGTACAACAGCCATGCTCTGCCTTAAATTGTGCTAAGATAAAAAGCCAGCTTTATTTAGGCCAGGTTGACTCACTGTAAAGAATGAGGTTGAGTTTCTCCTCACACTGTCTGGGTGCAGTGAAGAAGACTCCATAGCAGATAGGCTCCTCGATCCAGTCGATCAGACTGTCCACCTTCCATTGGACAGCACGGTCCTGTTGGGTGTGTGCTGCCCCGATGGCTGACTCCCAGCCTAAGACACGCACCGGGCGAGAGGCCTCACAGCTGACGGAAACAGGTTCCCCAAACCCCACCACCACCCTGGAGGGTTTCAGCTCCAGAGAGCATCCTTCACCTGACACTGAGACATGGACAATATCATCATCACTATCATCATCGTTACATTGTCTTCATCCGCATCATTTTCACAATCTTTTTCATTATCATCATGATCATCACGTAATCAAATTAGAGAGTTCTATTATTGCTGGCATATCCGCAACATTCATATTTGTTAAACAAAATCACATTTACAGATACAAAGAAAATGTTGCTTGCAGTGATTTGATTGTGTGACTTTAGCAGGTGTTTATGATCTGTTTGTATCACTGTGGATATAAGATTGGGTGGGATGCAGGTTCCACTTTGCCATCCTCTCTGGGTTGCAAGTTTAATTTCAGTGGACAAAGCACAGGTAAATAATTCAGACACTCATACATGCAATATTATATAAGAGTATTTCGCCAAAGAGCTTTAAAACCATTTATGACCGATTCTATTGCCAAACACGTCTTCAAACTACAAACTCGTTGGTACAATGGGGGCCTCTACTGCAGATGTCCCATAACCCTTGACTCCACAGAGAATAAGCAAATCTTATGAATAATAAAATGTCTCTTGCAACATCTTACCGGTGCAGAACATGCAAAAGTTTAGGATCCATTTTAGAAAGTAGTTTTCCATCTTTTTGCAGACTTTGCTGAAGTCCACTATGGTCGGAGTTGAAAGACGAGTGGAATTCCGACTTGGTCCTGCTTGGCAACTCCAAAGTGAACTGTGATTACTAACAAAAGCCCTCCCTCACCAAACGAGGGCTCTCATACCGTAGTCTGTGTCTGACTGCAGGGCCCCGAGGGAGAGAAGAGGGGGCTAAGGAAGTTTGACAGGCATCAAGGCCAGACCTCCTCAATGGTAACTCATTAGGCCTACATCCCAAATTCTTCCTTTAATCATTATTTGTGGTTTAGTTAGAATCTGTATTTTCATGTTCAATGAGAGTTAATATATCAGACCCATTATATATTTCAGCCCAAAATGTATTCCTACTCCTAGAATCACAGGTTAGGTCTTTTGTAGTTCTGTTTGCTGTCATGTATTGTTACAGCAGCACAACCCCAAGCTATTCAGATGACATCTCTGTTCTGTTTTTAGAAAATACCCATATTGAGTTCTATGACTTCAGAAGGGTACTATGGTTACAATTTTCAGTTCTTTAATCTGAAAGTAAACCCCAATGACCTGTGTTAACTTGCCTCAAACTAAACAGTTCCCGTGTGACTGTGGATTCATATACATAGGTGGTTTGAGAGAACTCACAATGCAGTTCTACTCTCTTTTCTGCAGGCATGTTTGAATCCCATACGCACACTGCTTGGAGACCCCATGCTTTGTCAAGACTCAGCAGGTTGGATTGTTGGACTCGAGTTGTCCGGCATGTAGTGTGTAGGCCTCACACTGTGATCAGAATGTACCACCACTGCACAACAGCACCAGCCGTGACCAGGCTGCCAGAAACATTGCTCAGTAATTGGATGCTTATTGGGTGTATTTATAGAAGGCTCAAATGCCAATCCTCAGTGTCTACAGTATGTCGACTCTGGTTTGTGTTTCTACCCTGTGCCTTTGTTTGTTGTGGAAGTACACTACTGTATACTTGTTTCTGACAATGATCATGTGTGTATAATATAAAATGTTTTTCCTCAAGGGCTAAATGTGCTGGCAAATTGCCCTTATAAGTCTACACTGCAGCCAGGTTGTTATAGCAACAGTCAGGCTGCACACACAAAGTGTTTCTTGGCAAGACAGAAGTCCCCTTCACCAGGATAAACCCGAGTGACACAAAAAGGACACACTCAATTCTGAAAAAGGAAGTATTTATATGAGCCACTGTAGGCAGGATAACAGAGGGACTTTCATGCTTCTCTTTAAATTGACCTTAGTTTGCACTGATTAGTATGGAGGTGTCAGTGTTACAGTGATGTATGAGAGAAAGGTTCCCAATGGCATACAAAAGACAGTAGAGGAACATGTCACAGTGAAAGACTGATTCTTCCAAAGCTTTAACTCAATGAGCATAACTGGTTGATGTTTGACAGTGAATGCTGTGTATGCATGCATCACCTGCATTGTAGATGCAAAACTTTCAACCAATGTTGCAGCACTATTGAAATGAAAGACAGCATCAGTCTCACCTAAATAGGTTGCAGTAGAACACTTCCTGAAACAGAATCTCTGACACAATGCTGAGCCTGACAGTATTGACATTCCAAAGAGAGAACTAAATGTCTGAACGGAAGAGCAGTCAGATGGAAACACACACATCACAGGTCATATAAACATAAGCAAGCTGACAAAAATGTCTAAATAAAGTAGAGAATGAGTGTTAGTGACTGTTAAAGACGGCATATAACAACATTCAGTGCTGAAATCAAATGGACAATATACACATAGTTAGTTAGCGACACAATACACAAACATCACATGTAAAAAGCTAGTTTACATCGGGCAACTAAAAATAGTGTTCTGTGCAACTTACAAGCACCATTTTCAACTGTACCAATGCTATTCCAGCCCTGTGCAATGTGAACTGAACTGAACATACTTTGCACTTAAAACTGTAAACATACCTTGAAATCTAGCATGAATTGGTTTAAAAAATTGTTATAAAAAATAAACCCAAATCTCTGATTGTGATTCAACAAAAAAAGACAACTATTGAAGAACTGTGCCACTGCACTCTTGTCAAAACAGAAAGAATTGGCAAGTAACAAAATCATCATCAGGGAATTGTTTCTACTTAACACAGTTTAGCAACTTCTTAAAGGACCATGTGAGCCACCTATGGTGAGATATGACTGTGTAGCCTATTAAAATACCTGAGATAGATAAAACACATTAGTGGCCTTTCTCTCTTCACAGCCCTGAGACTGCGTCCATGGGGTTCATGTCGGTATGCATGTCCACTTCCCTATGGTCCACGGATATAGGTTGAGAAAGTGAAAGACAAACGATTAAAGCTATCATCAAACATACTGACAATACTGAGAATCAAGGGTGCTGTGAAGGTAAAAGAGAGAGATAAAATGGAAGAGTGTGGGCAGAGAACAAAATTAGCAATAGTGAAGAGAAGCTTCCTGTGGCTCTTGGAATAGTACACTTAAATCGGTTAAAAGGCTCTGGTAGCACCAATTGAGAGCAACAAGAAAGAAAAAAAGCATTAGATAGGAAGTGATGCATTGCATGGCTCATTTCTCATTGTATATAAGGTCACTTGTTGCTGACTACAGCGATCAGGCTAGCCTGTTTTCCCAGCCGCTTTACATCCGTGACAGAGACACAATGGCCGTGAGAAGAGAGACTACATTCAGACATGCTTGATAATAAAACAAATAATAAAACAGGACACACATGCCTGTGAATGAATGCTTTGTAGTGTCGCGCCACATGTTCACACCGACACAGCCCAAGACTCATTCAAAACAACACCACATACAAATGGCACAAAGCTATTGGTTGGAGTAGGCTAATAGAAAGCACTCTTTGGATTTATAAGCCATGCAGGATTGGAGTGTTACATCATAATAATTGAGTAAACAACCATTCTTATTCATACAGTGTCTGTTGAGGAAGTCCTGCTGGTCACATTGACGATAGAAATTCTCTTCCTCTGGCCTGGTCAGATGATGGAGTTGGGACCTGCTCTCTGTTTGACAACGACATAGACAATCACGACCACAAAGGTCAGGCCCAGGCAAGATCCTATGATGACCCAGAACGTTGTTCTGCCCCCTGTGGGAAGAGGGTGTGGCTAATGAGGGTTTGATCAGCTGACCGTCCCAAGCTCCTCAGCCCCAGCAACAGCAGAGTTTATTTTTTTGTGATGCACCACACAGACAGACACTAGAGCAAAGACAGCATGCACGACCACTACTATCCCTGCAGTGGTTCCACGACTGCCTGGAGAAACAGCAGCAATTTGGCAATATTAAACATTTAAATATACTGTCAACGGAGATATTTCACAGAACAGTCTATATGGGAAATATTAAGAAAGTAACACGTGTACATGGTACGGAAAGAATGGGTCCCATTTCACATGAAGTGTCCTGAAAAACATTTTTCCATGGTAGTTAGTTTCATATGTACAGTGTAGTAACAATGTAATAATTGCAAAGTAACAAAGTACTTGTGGTCACCTGATGAGGCACCCGTACCAATGGACAGTCTCATTCAGGTAAAAGGCAAAATGAATGCCACTAGTGAGTGAAGGGGGAGCGAGAGAAGAAGAGGGAGCGGTAGTAGGAGAGAATAGAAGCATTTGTGAGAAAGATAAGACTAGGCACTAATTAGAAACATGATCCTACCTATAGGTTTGGGATTCACAGTGAAAGTCTTGCTGATCTTGCCTATCAGACTGGAGGCAGTGCAGGTGTAGGTTCCTGGGAGCTTGGAGAGGGGTGTGAAAAGAGCTTCTTGGACATGTGAAGAATGCCAGCTGTACAGAGGAGTGGGCTTTCCAGTAGCTGTGCAGTTTAAGGTGATTTCCTCCCCCACTCTGATGTCCAGGGTCTCAGCTTCAGGTCTGGAAAAGGTTGGGGGGGTCTGAAGAATGAGGAGAAATAAGAATCAATCAACATGGACTGTTCCCACAAGATTCAGTGTCTGGGGAGGGTGAAATTAGGAGATGGATGAGAACAGATTACTGGAAGAATCTGTTAAATATCATAGTAGGGTATCAGATCAAACTAAATGATCCGCTGTAAACATGAATGGAATGATTGAAAATAAGAGGGAACTTACAGTGCACAGTAATGCTGATTAATGATGTCACTGTAGGATGGGGTTGTGGTCCCTCTGGTCCCAGGTCCAGTTCTGCTCTACATCTATACTGAGCTCCATCATCATCTCTACTGGGGCTAATCATCAGAGTATCTGACACATCCACTGGTGTCTTACTGACAGTACTGTAAGTTACATTATCTAAGGGTTCATTCCCTTTGTACCACTTCACAATCAGGTTCTGTAGAGGAGCGATGTTCTGGATGTCACACTGCAGCTGGTACTGTGTCCCCTCCACCATGGGACCAGAGTGTCTCAGAACAGAGATGGAGACGCTGTCTGGAGTCTCTGTAGAGGAAGTCAACAATGTAAAAAACCCTCAATGCTGATATACAGTTAAATAGAAAAATACCTTTCACATTCACAAGGAGGAAAATACTCACTGTAGAGAATGACTGGAAGTACTTTTGAGAGTTGTTTGCTGTCAATGAGAGTGATGTAGCATGTAGGTTCTATTGTCCAATCAGTAAGGTTATCCACAGTCCAGGTGACAATGTTGACATCTTGTTCAAAACTTCTATGTGGGAATGTGTCCTCCCAGCCCATCCCCTCATGGTCTGTGGATGATGTGCTGCAGTTGACTGAGACTGAATCTCCATATCTCACCACCACTCTGGGAGGGTTGAGCACAAGAGAGGAGGCATGTGTTGGCCTACCTACCGGTCAGAGCACATGACATGTGAACAACATGGCAATGATTACATAAAACCATAAAATGACACTGACATAACAATACAATGTCTGTCAAAAAATATATATTTGCTTGTATTTTTGCTGGTTTGTATTACAATCTCTCTGCTGGCCAAGACAACTGGTTTGACTAAGCAAACTGAATTTTTGAAGTGGCCATACATTTCACTATCAGAGGGTCAGAGGAAGTTGCCTATTGCTTCTGCTAGTTGTTAAAAAACAAAGTTCACTCAGTCAAGTCAGGAACAAGGGAGTAAATGAATGAAACTTGTTTTAATATTAATAGTGCTCCAAGGCAGAGTGCACTCAGACCCCCCTTCCAGCATTGGGGAACATCCCGCGCCACCCTGCGCACGAGCCATGTCTATTTCTATGGGCAAAAGCACTTTTCATGACAAAAACTGTTCACACCCCTCTTGTTGGTGAAGAGAAAATCTTGCAGGTTTAAAGTTTATTTTCTGCAATTCTACAAATTTTTTCATGAGGTGCAGAGAAAATGTAGCATTTTTATTCTATACATTTTGCAATGTCTAATGTGTATTTATGTGATATTTAAGTGGCTCAAACGTTAAAACAATATCTATGGGGCAAAAAAAAAACGTTAGCTGATGTGTCCCGACTTTATAAATAATATAAAAAACTCAGGTTTTCAATTTATTAATGTGGTTGAGAGTTGTAACAGTAGAATGCACAAGGTGCACTTTTTACATGTGGTAGTGTATGGGAAGTTGTCCTCTTGTTATGTCATTCACTGACAGACATTAGAGAGCTATTTCTAACATGTCAGTAATGTATAGTTGATCAACTAGCCCATGTTAGCTGGGTAGGTATGTTAGGCTAACCAGCTACTGTGGGGCAAAAAAGTATTTAGTCAGCCACCAATTGTGCAAGTTCTCCCACTTAAAAAGATGAGAGAGGCCTGTAAATTTTCATCATAGGTACACTTCAACTATGACAGACAAAATGAGAAAAAAAATCCAGAAAATCACATTGTAGGATTTTTTATGAATCACTCAGCAACAGGCTGCCTCACTGCCTGATAGTCAGCAGCAGATCCGCATAATTTAGATATTTTTAAGAAATGTCATGGCGGCCGCGGTGCAAACAAGAAGTAGCCCTAAAACCCGAAACCAATAGGTTACATTTTCACCCACTACATCGTTTACAAAGTAGCCAAATAATACGAAAAGCACCTACATGGCAACCCTGAATCATCGCTCTCATGTCTGTGCAAGCAAGCTAGATAGTGCTACGTATCAACTGGGGCAAAAACCATAGTGAGCTTCGATTAGTCAATAGCAACAGGGTGTCGTGTAAACGACGAACTTTAACCTTTCTCAAAGCTAATGGTTATACGGATTTAACTGCATTTTTGTCCCGCCCTGATCACGATACCTCACCCATGCTTGCGTCGCACAATGGTCGCTCCGCCCACTTCGCGTCCTTTGAAAATGAATGGGTTTTCGTTTAATCCGGGATGACGGAGATCCCAAAACGCGTCGCGAAATAACTGTTGTGCAAAATCAGAATAATGACCAGCTGTTTTGAAATCCTGTAGATTCCTCATATGGCCAACGTACAAGAAAAATCAAGTTCTGCAAATCACACAACAAATTTTATGAGGGATTATTTGAAATGAACAATGTAGTGCGTGTTCGGGTCTCTTCTATAATTCATTAGGTTTAAGGATGACTTTTTCAAAACAAAAAGCCTATTGAAATATTTCATATATTTTTCACGAGTAACATTTTAAATACTCAGAGCAGGTATTCCCAAATTGGGGACAATAGCAACGGGATGTCGTAACCCCCAGTGGTGCGAGCAATGCCGTCGGGGGTACGCCAAACAAAAATGTGATTCACATTAAAAAATATATATTTATTTTTTTTGTCCCGCAAAAAATTCTTCACATTTTCAAACAAACCATTTAAATTTTCCAGCTATACATTTGGGTGAGTTTTTTTCTCCTTAGTAGCCTCGTTTCAATGCCAAAAATAAAATTAAACCATCCAGTGTTCAGCGAAATAACAATACAATGTCAAATACAGGTAGCCTAGTCAAATAATTAACATTCAACCACATTAACTTTTACTCTCTTGCGGGAATTCCACTAGCGGTCTGTATGTAGCCAAGAGTTGCTGCTGCTCATTCCGTTTGCTCAAAAATGGATAAATGGTAAAAAAAAAAAAAAAAAAAGTAGGGCCCACGTCAATAGAGACACATACCAGCTCTACTGGTAGTACTGCTACTATCAGCAGTACCTCACCTGCACCTGTCAACGACACAAGTTGTTCTGCTTCCACGAGCACATCCAATGCAAGCATCATAAATTCTACAGTTGTTGTTAGCCCAGCTAGCATGGACACTGATAGATGTGAATCTGATGCAGCCGAAGAGCTACTGCATGCTTACCTGGGAAAGCAACAAACAGCAGACAGGGACGTTGGACCATCGAAGAGGCGCAAATATGATGAGAACTACATTGATTTGGGGTTCACTTATAGTGGGAGTAGTGCCTTTACTCAGTCACAGTGTGTTATATGTGCAAAAGTACTATCTCACAACTTGATGAAACCTGTCACAACTTCCTCCGAACGTCACCGGTCTTCTAGCCATCACCGATCCACCTTTAATTTTCCATTTGTTTTGTCTTGTCTTCCCACACACCTGGTTTCAGTTCCATCAATTACATGTTGTGTATTTAACCCTCTGTTCCCCCCATGTCCATGTCCGGTATTGTTAATTGTAAGTGCTTGTGCACGTTATGTCTGGTTATTGATTGTTCTGGTGGGTTTTCCGGTGGGTTTTTATTATTAAACTGCGCCGTTGGAAACACAGTTTTTTGCTCTCCTGCGTCTGACTTCTCTGCCGCCAGTACGCACCCCTTACAGAATACCGGACCAAACTTATGGAGTAGGCAGGAGCAGGTACCCTGGGTATAGGGGTGGAGGAGCGCATCCAGGAGCACGCAGCAATGCTCCACCATCTTGGCACCGCGATGGACCACGTTGCCCAGACAATGGACCGCTGGGAGAGACAGGGAGTTCTCCCAGCGCCTCCACCAGCACAGCCGGGATCTCCAATACACGCCCCTCTTTCTCCTGGTCCCAGTGGGATTCGTCTCTCCCTTCCCCAGGAATACAATGGGACGGCTGCAAACTGCCAGGGGTTCCTCTTGCAGCTGGACTTGTACCTGGCAACCATCCACCTGGCTCCTTCGGGCCATGAGAGGGTGTCCGCCCTCGTCTCGTGCCTCACCGGGAAAGCCCTGGAGTGGGCCAAAGCCGTATGGAGAGAGGGAGCTGTGGCGTTGGACCGGTTTGAGGAGTTCACCCGCCGTTTCCGGGCAGTCTTCGACCACCCGCCCAAGGGTAGAGCGGCGGGTGAACGCCTATTCCATCTGAGACAGGGGACGAGGAGCGCCCAGGAGTTTGCCCTGGAGTTTCGGACCCTGGCTGCCGGCGCGGGATGGAACGACAGGGCCCTGATTGACCATTATCGCTGCAGTTTGCGCGAGGACGTCCGTCGGGAGTTGGCCTGCAGAGACACCACCCTCACATTCGACCAGCTGGTGGACCTGTCCATCCGTCTGGATAACCTGCTGGCTGGCCGCGGACATTCAGATCGGGGTCTGTTGGTTCCATCCCCCCTCTCCGATACCAATGAAGCTGGGAGGGGCGGTGCGCAGGGAGACCGGGGGGGGGGGGGTGCCAGCTCGTGCACCATCTGTGGCCACAGAACCGGGTTGGTTCCTCTGGGTATCAAGGCAGCAGACAGGGCGCTCTGGCGTCACCCCAGGTGAGCCGGCACCATTCTCACCCAGAGCCCTCTGTCGCACATATGTTTATGTATGTCACTTTCTCTGAGTTTTCCCCGCATTCCCAGCATAAGGCGCTCGTCGATTCAGGCGCGGCTGGGAATTTTATAGATAGATCGTTCGCCAATAGTTTAGGTATCCTCTTTGTTCCGGTGTCTGTGCCTTTCCCCGTTCATGCCTTAGATAGTCGACCATTAGGGTCAGGGTTGATCAGGGAGGCCACCTCTCCTCAGGGCATGGTGACGCAGGGAGACAATTAGTCTCTTCCTTATTGACTCTCCTGCGTTTCCAGTGGTGCTAGGCCTACACTGGTTAGTTTGTCATGACCCCACTGTTTCTTGGCCACAGAGGGCTCTCACGGGGTAGACGCGAGAGTGCTCGGGGAGGTGTTAATGGGTTTCCGTTGGTGCTACTCTGGTGGAGAGTCCAGACCAGGTCTCCACTGCGTGCATTCCCCCTGAATATGCCTGATTTGGCTATCGCTTTCTCCAAAAAGAAGGCGACTCAATTACCACCCCATCGACGGGGCGATTGCGTGATGAATCTCCTGGTAGACTCTCCACTTCCCAGGAGTCACGTGTATCCCCTCTCACAGGCGGAGACGGAGGCTATGGAAACATATGTCTCCGAATCCCTGCATCAGGGGTACATTCGGTCCTCCACTTCACCCGGCTCCTCAAGTTTCTTTTTTGGGAAGAAGAAGGGGGAGGTCTGCGTGTATTGACTATCAGGGTCTGAACCAGATCACTGTGAGGTATAGTTACCCCCTACCGCTCATAGCCACAGCGATTGAGTCAATGCACAGTGCGCGCTTCTTCACCAAACTAGATCTCAGGAGCGCTTACAACCTGGTGCGTATCCGGGAGGGAGACGAGTGGAAGTTGGCTTTCAGTACCACCTCAGGGCACTATGAGTACCTCGTCATGCCGTACGGGTTGATGAATGCGCCATCAATCTTCCAGGCCATTGTAGACGAGATTTTCAGGGACCTGCACGGGCAGGATGTTGTGGTGTATATTGATGACATTCTGATATGCTACACGCACCGAGCATGTGTCCTTGCTGTGCAGGGTGCTTGGTCTCCTGTTGGAGCATGACCTGTACGTCAAGGCTGAGAAGTGCATGTTCTTCCAGCAGTCCGGAGAGTGACCGCAGAGTAATTGGCTGTCGTCAAGGCTCTGAAGGCGTGGAGACATTGGCTTGAGGGGGCTAAACACCCTTTCCTCATCTGGATTTACCACCGCAATCTGGAGTACATCCGGGCAGAAAGGAGATTGAAACCTTTTTGTGTTTACCCTTTCCTACAGACCAGGCTCCCAGAATGTGACGGCAGACGCATTGTCCCGGCTGTATGACACAGAGGAGCGGCCCATGGATCCCACTCTCATACTCCCCGTCTCCTGCCTAGTGGCGCCGGAAGTGGGGCGACGCACAATTGGCCTAGCGTCGTCCGGGTTAGGGAGGGCTTGGCCGGTAGGGATATCCTTGTTTCATCATGCACCAGCGACTCCTGTGGCGGTCCGGGCGCAGTGAGCGCTAACCAAGGTTGCCAGGTGCACGGTGTTTCCTCCGACACATTGGTGCGGCTAGCTTCCGGGTTGGATGCGCGCTGTGTTAAGAAACAGTGCGGCTTGGTTGGGTTGTGTATCGGAGGACTTTCAACCTTCGTCTCTCCCGAGCCCGTCCGGGAGTTGTAGCGATGAAACAAGATAGCATCATAAATTGATCTCCTGGGAGCATACACAATTCACAAAATAAATACTGTAGTGTGGGGTATTCTCTAGGCCTATTGGGGGTATAAAAAGCCATAGGTCCTAATTTACATTTTGTAACATTAGAAATGTAACAGTTAAAAAAAATATATATATATATATATAATTTACTTTCTGAAAAGGAAATTCTGATATTTGTGTTAAATAAACAATTATTTTTTAGAAATATTAAACACATTTTGCTCAATTATTTGTTCAGTCATTTTCACAATACAACAATAATTATCATCATAAAAAACTCAATATTTTAATGATAACTCAAAGCAATATTATACAAAAGATTAATACAAATGAATTTCTTAACTCAGGAGTATTTACATGAGAGGATTGTGAAACAAAAGATCTCCACAGAAGTTTGTGTAGACTACATACTGTGGTGAAAGGGGATCAGGGGAGAAACTCACTCTCCTAACAACCAGAGGACCAATATTGGTAGAAAATCTACACTGACCATCCCTTTGTACAATATTAATTGTTCTCTTGTTCCCTATAAGCCCCCCCCCCCTTTGCAAATCTATTCTCCACATACTCTATGGGCCCTTAAATGTAGAGGCACTCATTTTTACAGACTTTATTAAATATACAGTTCTATATTTTATATTACATACACAAAAGGCTTTGAGTTTACATGAAGTAGCATAAAACGTATGCATTTACATTGCAGTTACATACACTCATTGGCCAGTCTATTAGGTACACCCATCTAGTTCCGAGTCAGACCCACTTTGCCTCCAGAACAGCCTGAATTATTCGGGACATGGATTCTACAAGTCAAAATGTTCCACAGGGATGTTGGTCCATGCTGACACGGTGGCATCACGCAGTTGCTGCAGTTTGGACGGTGATACACCACCGTCACCAGCCTGTACTGTTGACACCAGGCAGGATGGGTCGTGGGCGCTCGTTTCTGAGATACTGGATTTGGTGTGCCATGCTCAAAGTCGTTTAGGTCACTCGTTTTTCCCATTTTAACGTTCAATCGAACATTAATTATATGCTTTGATGCCCGTCTGCCTGATTTATATAGCAAGCCACGGCCAGATGACTAACTGTCTGTAGGAGTGATACATTTTCGTGAATTGGGTGGTGTACCTAATAAACTGTCCGGTGAGTGTATATGGGCACCTTGTAATTACAAAGTGTTACATACCTGTAACTGTATAACAAACCGGTAAAACAGCTGTAAGTACTATGCAACAATGTAACTACCATGTAATTACAAAGTGTTACATACTTGTAACTGTATAACAAACTCATGTAATTACAAAGTGTTACATGCCTGTAACTGTATAACAAACCGGTATAACAGCTGTAAGTACTATGTAACAATGTAACTACCATGTAATTACAAAGTGTTACATACTTGTAACTGTATAACAAACCGGTATAACAGCTGTAAGGACTATGTAACAATGTAACTACCATGTAACTACAAAGTGTTACATACCTGTAACTGTATAACAAACCCATGTAATTACAAAATGTTACATGCCTGTAACTGTATAACAAACCGGTATAACAGCTGTAAGTACTATGTAACAATGTAACTACCATGTAATTACAAAGTGTTACATGCCTGTAACTGTATAACAAACCGGTATAACAGCTGTAAGGACTATGTAACAATGTAACTACCATGTAACTACAAAGGTTTTAGGCCACAATGTGCAGTGGGACCTAAAAAGTATTGACATTACTCTTGAGCTCCAGGCTTTCTCTTGACTCCTGCATTTGATAAGAATGGCTTGATTCAATCTGCTTACAGGAAGAGGCAACCACACACCAACTGCCCCTTCCACACCTTCAGAACTCACATTACAGTGATGCAGTTAAAACACTGAACACTCCAGATGCAGTGGAAGTGTAGAGTAGTAACAGAGTAGCGAGACATGAGACATGAGCTCCCCTAAATGAGCTCACCACTGGTTTAACCTGGTTCAGGTTCTTTCAATCGCATTCATTCTCCACCTGTCTGCCTCTCTGATGTCTGTTTTGAGCTTTGCAACATTGTTTCAACTGGGCCCTCACATGAGCTTGGGACAGACAGCTGTAGTTGTATCCCGTATTTCAGCCCCTTTTCAGGTGTCCAGAATTTTTTTTTATGTACATTTGTCAGCAAGACTCATCAATGAATTCAGGCTACAAGAGTGTAGGCTTCCTTACAATCACTGAATGTCAGTACACTGTTTGGTCTTTTGTAACAGATGTCTCTTTCCCTTGGTGAAATGGAGGGTGCACTGTTTGGAAGCTGGAATTATTTTGTGGACAAAAGTGCACAGGTAACTTAATAATGTTTGAAGTGATTTGTTTGAGAATCAGATGAAAACATCATGACTGTTAGTGTTCATGCCACATTAAAAGGTAACACATGTTTACTGTAAAAATATATCTTTACTATTGGGCTCCCTCACCAATTTTCTTTTTTTAGGAAGTCGAAAAAAATAAAGACCCCTGAATGTCACGGAATAATTCACACTCTGGGGAAATAATACTTTTCACATGTAGGCTATATTAATTGGTTTCAGTGATCATTGTGCTCACAACCTAAATAAGTTGTGTGCATATACTGTAGCACAGGAGGTTGGTAGCACCTTAATTGGGGAGGACGGGCTCGTGGTAATGGCTGGAGTGGAATTAGTGGAATGGTATCAAATACACCAAACATGGTTTCCATGTGTTTGATGCCATTCCATTCACGGTGTTCCAGCCATTATTATGAGCCGTCCTCCCCTCAGCAGCCTCCACTGTACTGCAGGTTACACTCTGAAGCTTCTTGTCATGAGCAAGACATCACATCCAGGCAAAGGGAACATTCTCACAATTCCAATTGTGTGCTGCTCTTCAAGCAATTGCATTATATGACAGCAATTACATTGTCATCAGACCAAACTAAAAAAAGACATTCAAAATGACATAACAATTTCCTTGTTGGTGCTTATGCAATACAAACCAGTTTTTCCAAAACCAGTCATATAAAAAATACATTTCAATTAAGCCAATTTCCAAAGAGGGATTTCAACTTGTCCATTCGCTGCTACTTCTTCTTGTCCTTCAGAGAAAACATCAGCTACACTTTGAATGTGTAGAATAGATCATAAAGCTCACACTAAAAACAGAGGTTATTCTACCTCATCAGGTACTTCAGTAGAAGAGGAAATAGAGGGACTGATCTGTACTTAAAATCTTAGTGCTAAAGTGGAAAGGGAGTGCATATGAAGCATAGGGAGGTTGGAGGAGAGTCAGGAGACACTCCCAACTATCACAATCCAGACCTGCATCTGACAGCTGAATGAGTTGTGACCAGCCCCGCAACCACCTCAACCACTTGGTCTCTCACTTAGTCACTTAGTCTCTCAGCGGGGAAAGAAGGGCTCATCCCAATAAAGCTCGTTCTCTTAAAAGTTGATGTTTGGCTGAGACAGTTTAGTCATCGGGAGCGGAGTGTCCCGGCCGCCGTTCTGCGCTACGTTGCCGTTGGGCGTGCTGCTGAGCTTGGCCTTCTTCAGGCTGTAGCGGCCCATCTTGGTGTTCTTGTAGTAGATGGAGTAGATGAAGACGAAGATGACCGAGATGACCACGACCATGAAGGCCACGAAGCCCGCTATGAGGGGCAGGTAGTCCTCTGTGACAAGAGAGACAAAACAACAAACACCCATTAATCCATCACACTCTGTTAACGTTCTGGCGCCACCTCAGACTGAACCATTTTCACCATCAAATAGAGAAGTGTCAATACACTGATTTATTCCTACTTCTTTCAACAGGAAAGAATAAGCACGTATTACTTAACATAATATTACATGATCCCACCAGTCAGAGTAGATCTACAACATACCGTAAGAGTGGGGACATTGCTCAACTTTAACCTTGAAATAGTCTTCTACAAGGAAACAGTCAGTACTGAGCTAAACTGCCAAATATTCAACAACTTTACCCAACACTTTTCAATGAATGATGGATAATGCTCAGTTCTACCTACCCTCACCAGGTGCCCTTCCCAAGGAGTTTGTTTCATGCCTGATTTTATATGTGCACAAAAATATACTGTCCCCTCATCATCTCATGTTTTGCAGCTTTGGTTCAAACTCCCTCACACAACAGAGATGTACTACATGTATCTGACTACAGAATGTGGCAGGAGGAGAGCAGTTCAGAAACCAGTAACTAAGAGGTTTTGGATTGGTCAACGGGTAAAGGACATATGAGAAAAACTGCCTAGTTAAAAGCTATTAATACAATTTGTTCAGAAAACATTAATCAGTCAACCAAAGAATAACAGACACAGAGAGAGAAAGGAGACCAGATAGATGGGAGGAGGAAGCAGACCAGCAAGAAGAAAACGGTCTACAAGACTTTCATAAACAGTCAATAAAGGGTTTAATACAGTTTAATAAAGGTTCCATTACCATTTAAAACCACCTCTACCACAATGAAGCTCGTCGCCACGTCGTTGGTGGCGGTGCAGTTGTAGAGCCCTGCCTCAAAGACAGTCAGGTTGCCTCCCGCCTCACTGACATGCTTCGCTGGGTCATAGACCCACTTTATCCTGGGCTGTGGGTAACCCTCAGCCTCACACACTAACTCCTCAGGATAGCCCCTGAACACAGGTATCCTCACTGGCAGTCGAGATGCATTGATGCATGGCTTATCTTAGAGAGAGAGAGGGAGTAAAAAGGCAGGTGGTGAAAATATGACAACGCATTTCTTGAATTAATTACTGCAGTGAAGGAAACAAACACAATTGTAAGTTTGATTATTTTCTTCTAACATTAAAAGACAGTGGAGTGAGACTTCACCGTCGAACATTACGCACTTACGGAATGTGCATAGAGCTAATGTATTATCACACGTTATACAACGTTAGCATGGTTTGTATATATGAACAGTTCTCAGCAACTCACAGTGTACAGTAATGCTGAGAGGTTCTGATGTCACTCTATGCTGTGGTCCCGCTGGTCCCAGGTCCAGTTCTGCTCTACATCTATACTGAGCTCCATCATCATCTCTACTGGGGCTGATCATCAGAGTATCTGACACATCCACTGGTGTCGTACTGACAGTACTGTAAGTTACATTATCTAAGGGTTCATTCCCTTTGTACCACTTCACAACCAGGTTCTGTAGAGGAGCGATGTTCTGGATGTCACACTGCAGCTGGTACTGTGTCCCCTCCACCATGGGACCAGAGTGTCTCAGAACAGAGATGGAGACGCTGTCTGGAGTCTCTGTGGAAGACAATTTTCAGACTTATTAGTGTTTCAAGATGAAAACCAACCTTTAAAAACAACTAGAAGTTCATACAAAACAGTAAAAAAGAGACCGTAAATATGTGTAAGAGCATATGGTAAATAATAATGGTGTAACGGTTCACCAAACCCCCTCGGTAGGTGTTGCGGTTTTGGGGTCACAGATTGGTTTTTTTCGGTACAACAGGAGCATGAAATGCCATTCACAATGTTCATATAATACAATATACAGTATAATATATTATACCAGCCAGATATAGAGGATACCCCTTACGGATAGAGACATTGTTCTTCTCACATAGAGAATGAGGAAGACAGCATCTTCACTTACTGTATACTGTGATGTGCAGAGGCTTACTGCATCTTCCAATCCCCTGAAAGGTTGCCTTACAACCAGGCCTTATGTCCCAGTCTAGGAGTTCCAAAACACTCCAGGTAGTGTCATTGACAACTTCTGGACCTGTGGTCCAGTAGATCTCTTCAACACTGGTTGTGTTTCTGCACGACACTGAGATTGGAGATCCATATTTCACCACCACACTCTCAGGGATTAGTTTGATAGGACATACCGGCTCCGCTCCTTACAGAGTTAGGAGAAAAGAGAGATAATGAATTACATCATTTAAATACCTGGTAATATCCAACAATAAATCACATCATATTTCAATGAGCAGCAGCAAAAAAGGTAAAGTGTGGTCCAATGTGACATACAGCTGAAAGCCGCCAGTGACTCAGTAGACCAAAATACAGGAAAATGAGCCAGGAAGGAAGGATACACTTCCTTCACAAAAATGGACTTTTTTTGCATCTCATTCTTTAGCGGGGCTTTTATGTCACTCTCCCTTCCCCTAATAAGCTCCATCAATAATGTAACCCACTTCACAACTAAATAACATACTTCACATGAAGCACATCTCTACATAACTTCAATGTAACTTCAACAAGTTAAGCAATTATTTATTCAATGAACTGGGATTTAGTGTGTGTGTGTGTGTGTCTGTGTGTTTGCGCAGGCATTTCCGTGGTTCTTTAACACTATTGCTGGATTAAGGAATATGACTAAAATACCTAGGAATAGTATTTCTATACATGATGTTGACTCTCAGAATCAGAGAGCACAGAGCCAGGTTATAGCCAGGTTATGGCAAATAAGCCAATATCTACCTTTGTAGCCTATTTCATCTCAACAATGTGCGTCTACTAGTGTGGTATTTTTTTCTCATCATATTTTAGAATAAACAAAATAAAGTTGTCAGGCAATTTGTATGACGATGAGCACGTTAACATGTTCTATAGTGGACACCACCGATCACTTCCCGTTCAGTGCGCTACAAAAACTTACTTGATTCTGATCCATTCAACAGCGACAACAGTTCCAAAGTCAAAGCCAATGAAATAAGGCGATTTAGGTACAAATCCTTCATTGCCTGAGCTCGAGGCTTTGTAAGCCGCCTGGATGTCTATCGGCCCGTTATTTAGCAGCCTCTGAATATATATATTCGAGTGCTTTTCTCTAGTTCAGTGGAAGTTGCAGCCGAGCGGCGCCGAATTGTTGACTTATTTAACGAAAGTGCAGCCAGCACAGCACATTCACTCTATCCCTCAACTCCACTCCCTCTTAAATATAATAGAAAACAACCCTCCCCCACAAGCACCAGGCCGTTTCTAAATGTGTTATTCAATTATGGAACGAGAAACCACATCAATAGCCTAGATAGGCTATACATAACGACATTTCAGAAAGCAGAGATTAATTTGGGAAAACAAAGCTGTAGGCATACTATTTTTTTTCCCTCTCCAGTAAAATACTGGTTGAGCTCAGTTTTATTCCTGGTATTAAAGGGACAGTCCAGTAATATTGATTTCAATGCATGTTCCTCATCATATTTGCTGTCACGAAATTATGATAGTATCATATTATAATAGACTATCATATACAAATGCGTCACTGAACAATGACATAATGTCCAGTAGGCATAAGCAAAGATGACAAATGCAACTGTGAATACAGCACATAGAGTGTCCCCCTTACTATGTAAAGCGCTTTAAGCATCCGGACAGGCAAAATCCAATAATTCATTATATTTGGTGAAGGTCTTACCTCTGACAGAGACCCTGGCTATTTTAAAGACCTTTCCCAGGGTATTACTGGCGTGGCATGTGTAAGTCCCAATGTTCTCCCCTGTGGTCTGCTCGATGGTCAGTAGGGACCCCCCATCATTGTTCTTCAATTTCACGTTGGGAGCCCGGTGATAAGTCCAGGAGTACTCTGGCCGGGGGTTCCCATCTGAGGAGCAATTCAGCCCAGTAGGGGAACCAACATCAACTTCTGTGTCCCTCAGCTCCAGAATGTTCTGTGGTGGGACTGGAGGCACGAGAGTGACATGAGCATAATAAGACCAAAAATACAACAGACGATGATATAGAAAATACAAATATGGACAGAAGACCTGGGTTCAAAGAGTATTTTACATTTTCATTAAAATACTTTGCATATTTGCTTGGGCCTGTCCTGGATTGCTACATGGGTGGGGTTTGAACTTTTGGGACTATTACATTGATTCCATTGCACAGATAAGCTCAATCAAGCACAGCTAAATCAATTCAAAGATGTTAAATACTATTTGTATTGTACCAAATGACCTCAGGTACAGGATAACCCTCAACAGTGCAGCTTAGGTTATGTGTTGTGTACTCAGCTATGCTGTAATATTTTGCATTCAATAAGTATAGTAACAGTACTGGGGAAAATGACAGAGACCTTTCAGCAGGCTGTTAAATTAACAGTACAATGAAGGCTAATAGAAAGTTAGGAGAGACAAAAACACATGCAAATTGCTGTTGTGATCGTTTGGAATTTTGGATTTGTTGGAACACACTAATAGTCCGTACCTGACTACCCAAAATGCTACACCACTCCCACAGATGTTAGTTTCTCCTCCGCAATAAGTCTTGATCTGACTACCTCCCCGACGATTTGAGGAACGCAAACATATTCTAACTATTCTGATTGGTCCGTGGGTAAACATGGGTAAACGTGGGTAAAGCGGTGTTTTGAAAATTGTTCATTGGCTTTGACACTCTGATTGGTTAGAGCTGATCCAATCGCTGATTACTTTGTTTGTAGAATACCCCTCATTTTGACGTCACTACAAACGACTTCAACAATGGCAGTTTTAGATGGAACTTTGTAGCTAACATAGAGCAGTGGAAGAATTCAGTTTGAGTTGTCAGGCAATATGTCGCAGACAAAAATAATGGCTGCCTTCCCCTTTAAGATGAGCCACCACAAGCTGTCATCCAGGCAGAACTACAGTTCCCCTCAGTCAGCACTCCCCACATCCTGCCGCTAGTTGCAATGGGTGCAGCAACCAAGGACTTCACAGCTGTTTTGGCTGATGACAGTTTTGCCATTGATACAGACTACAGGCACTGCAGACTGAAGTTAACATCAAACAAAAGGGTCAATGACATCCCTTTAGGATCGTTTGAAGAATGTGAAATGAAATAGTCCCTTAGGCCCAAAACACTTCAATTTTTTTGTTTCTACCTGGTTGCACTCACCTGTAAATTGTCCCAGGTCTGAATTAGTCCCTTGTTAGAAGGAGAGGATGAAAACCAGAAGTGCCTCGGCACTCCAGGACCAACATTGAACAGCCCCGCAGGGCCACCAACGCCAAAAAGAAAACAAAAAGACTTACAGTAAACAGCAAAATGAAGAGTCTGTGATGAGAGGACAGAAGCTAATGGTCCCTTCGGTCCCAGGTCCAGCTCTGCCTCACATCTGTACTTTACTTCATCCTCAAATCTCCTGGGGGTGATGTTAAGCGTGGAGAACACATCCACTGGGATCCTCGTGGAGTTATGAAATGTTTCAGTTTTTACAGGTTCATTCCCTTTGTACCACCTCACAACCAGGCTCCGTAAAGGAGCGACGTTCTGGATGTCACACTGCAGCTGGTACTCTGTCCCCTCCACCATGGGACCAGAGTGGCTCTGAGGAGAGACGGAGACGCTGTCTGGAGTCTCTAGAGACAAAATAGTTATATATAGTGAGAAAAAACTATTGTTTTCACTGACAAAACTCAGTACAAGACGCAAAAGAAAAACAACTTACTGTATAGAATGACAGGGAACTTTTCCATACACTGCTCTCCATCTTTTTGTGTGAGGTAGCATGCCGGTTGTATTGTCCAGTCTGTCAAATTCTCCACATTCCAGATGACATAGTTGACCTCTTCTAAAGCTGTACCTCCTGATGTGGCCTCCCAGCCCATCCCCTCATAGTCTGTGGATGATGTGCTGCAGTTGACTGAGACTGAGTCTCCATATCTCACCACCAATGTGAGAGGGCTGAGCTCAATAGGACAGGCGGCATGTGTAGGCCCACCTACAGGTCAGACCACATGACAGAGACCATAATCAGCTCATTTGCATTCTCAGGCAGACATACTGTTTCTTTAAACATATAAACGATCCCAAGTCTAAGCCTAGAATGCAGAATGGTAAACTAACAAGAGGTTAAAATTAGTTGCCTTTTTCAGAAGGCAGTTTCTAATCAGTAATCAAAATATAGGAAAAAAAGTTTACAACGTAGTATATTGGACAAAGACATAACCGTTAAGACAAAAAAATGGACATTTTGTGTCATGTCACATAATCTTTACTGCGAGCATACAGATTTTATCCGCTACTACATTGCCCTCTCCTGGTTATTCCAAAAAGTGTTATTGGTTCTTAGTTTATCCCTTTGGCCACTATGAAATACGATCCAGTTATTGCGGATTTTAATGCGAACCAAGGCGGCTATTGTTCTTATCCCTCTTAAAACTGGAATGTCAAATATTTTAGCGTTATCTGTGTTCCTATTCTGCTTGAAATTCTTACATTTTTCAATAACGGTATAACAAAACTAACTTTACCTGCCATCCAGAGAAGTAACGGAAACCCAAGAAAAATCCGACTAAATATTATTTCACACATTTTATATTAAACTAATGTTTCATTCCTAGAAAGACGTAGAAAAATATCGGTATTCCTTGTGGTCAGTGTCTGATGTCCAAATGTCCAGTCCCCACATGCACACAGCCCAACTCTTCAACAGGCGCAGCGGTCAGTTGTCTCACATTATATTTTGGCTCTGTATTGAATTACAAGAACAGGACCGAAAAATCGTGAGAAGTCACGTGCTCTTTACTGGAAGACCCCTTTGAACGATTTCAACCATCAAGCGCAAGAAACCGATCAATGTAAATTTAGGGAATTTCCATGGAACAGGACCCGGAACCTCGTTTTGGACTGTTTCATACTGGAACCCATTTGCAAGGATGCGGTAGTTCTCTTTTATCATACATCATTTCCATTGTTTGCGATGTAAAAATGATAGTAAAAGCAATCAGAGTTCCTTCAAGTTGCCTGCTGTGTATTTATCCTGCCATCTAAAAAAGGGCCAGACAGAGTTTATGGTTTGCGCAACATTGTATCGCCTATAGACCAACGCGTGGCCATTGTTGTGGTCAAAAAAATAATTGCGCCTGTATCTCTCATAGAACTAGAATGACATTCACTTTATGTGATCTCTCTTCCTCTGCTCTGACAGGCATGAGCCTGCAACTGTCATCTCTCCAGTGTTGCTCTTCATCATTTCTTTCACCGCTGATACATTGAAATACATTTGCCAAAATTATAGAAGTACTGTTGTCTGTTCAGAAAGAAATGAAACAAGTCAGAGAACTACACCAGTAATAGGCATATAATTTAGCCAAAACTAAAAAGATTTATGAAATATGACAAGTTAGAGATTTAAATAGCAATATTCATTTTTTTCTGAAAGGCTATATGTCTAAGCATCTGAGGTCACCAGCTCACAGTTTGACACCCACTCACTAGCATTAGGCAATGTGATGCAGTGTTTATGTTCTTCCATTTCAAACAAAATTAACAGTTCCATAAAATGTACATAATAAGTCATTTATCTTTTAATTTTGTTGTGTATATTATTTATTTCAGGGGAACAGTCACTCAATTGATTGCATCGATTTAATTTCAGAATATTTATATTCACATTTTTATTATCATTTTTCATAGTGTTGAAATTAGCACCGTAGTGCGGAATCTGTGTGCATTCTAGAATTAACTGTTATTTCCAGCTTCTCTCTGCACTTTCCTGTCTATTTATGAGACTCGTGGAAAGTACTGAATATCTTGGTCATGTGATGTGTGCTCTGGTAGAGTGGATGCAGAACTGAGTGGTGAAGTGGTGATGATATAATAAGTCATCAGATGAGGGGGAGGTAGTGGGCGGTTGGATGGCTCCATCCACAAATAACATCTCTGTTGACTTAGACTGATATTTAGTTAGAATAGAGATGGTGAGAACACAGAAATGCCTCACTATCTTATACACTATACCGGCTTTATAGCAACCCACAGGTGGGCAAGTGCAGGTGGGAAGACACTCAAGAGCTCCATCCAATCAAAAGGTGTATCTGCTACACGTCTGAATGGGTCCCTCGGTCTAGTCACAGTAGTCGTCTGGACTAGTACAATTTAATTATTTAGCTAAAGCTCTAGCCTTTTAGATGATTTCTTAGCCCTGCATCATCCATCAGCCCAGGTTTGGTCTGTGTTTAATAGATACGGTGAGGATAAGTCATACCCGGGGATCAGAACAAGAGGACTATTTACAAAATACCAGCTGCTGCTATTTCTAAGCAGAGTTCTAGACTTGAGTTAGGGTCAGAGGCTGTTCTAGCTAGTTGTCAGAGAAAGGGGAGGTGAAGGGAGAGGAGAGACAAAGTTATATACAGGGGAGGACTGGACTCCCCATAAGAACAAACAGTGTGTTCTTGTTGTAAAAACAAGTGTTTGAATTCCAGTCATGTCTCCGACACACTCCCTATTCAATAGTGCTCTCATACTGCAGTGCTCTCAAGACACTCTGAGTCTGTGTTATATGTCCTACATCCACGTGTAAAGTCTCTAGTCAATGTCCAAAAACGCTATAGAAAGTTCATACACAGACACTCAATGTGAACAATAGTATTCAATGTAAATGGATAGATCAAAGATATTGTTATTGACCACCAGCCAAAAGGAAACTTGAATCTCCACACAGGGGCTCTGCGTATCTAAGCAACAAGGTCAAAGGCAAAGTAAATAGTTACCAAATGGGACAGACATTTTCAGAACTGTAGCTGAGGAAACCAAAACTCAGCTTTCCTCCCGCTCCCCTTTGTCAGCCCTGTGTATGTTTTGATACTTTACCACCAGAGATCCTGTAGCTCCCCCGTATGTACGTTAAAGCAGAGAGACCTGGAGGGAGTTGACACGTTGCATTTTGGGTCAGACCTCAAACATTTCAGTTTCCTGTGGATCGAAGGTTCAGTTTGCTCCTCAGTGTACTCAGATGTTTCAGAGAGCGACATGTCAAACCAACACAAATACACTAGAGGATTTGAAACACAGTAGCTTTTCTTTGAGTGTTCATCCCACACATGACTTCCTCTTAAGATGACACTTTCATTCCTTTCTTTTAGCAACTTTGATACCAGAACACGTGGAAACAGTGCATCATTTGCAGGACAGTACATCCCTGCTGGCAACATAAAAAGAACAGAGAATGCACCAGACAAATGAATACACTAACACAGAGGAAAACAGTACAGTGTGTTCAAGAAGGTAGAAATTGGGGAAAAGGAAAATGTTGACACCCTCTTTACACTGTTTCTGAAATGTAGAAAGTGGCCCCTTGTCCCTTGTGTCCCTCTGACAGTGTATTCATCTATTCACCCTTCTGCAGGCCTATCCCATTCCATTTCTCTCTCCTCACTGTTTCATTGCTCTCTGTGCCCCTCAGTATCTGCATGTCTGTGTGTGCGTGCATGCGCGTGCGTGTGTGCGCACAGTCAGTGTGTGTCCCACTCCAAGGCCAGCCTCTGATAGCTTTGTAATGCTTTGAAACAGGACACTGATGGCGTGATCTTGTACCCTGTTGACAAACTAATGACCACGTCAGCTTTGGTGACCAGACTGTATTTTCTCACACTTCTGAGTACAGTCAACAGTCTCGTTGTTAACACAGTTCAGTAAGCTGTTTAAAAGTGTAAAAGATAGCAAGTAAAAAATGGTTACATTTTGTGGAGCACATTAAAACAATATGGTTGTTGTTCGTTTAATCCCTGACGCAAACCTCTGAAATATGATCATGTAGAATACATGAGCTCAACAAATGCCCCTCTGTGTCTACACATTCTTCATGGGGCTACTGGAATTTAGAAGCCGTTCCCATAGCTTGCCAATTAGAATAAGGCCTGGTGAGTAAGTGGGTTGGGTACACTCTGAATAGGGGGTATTTTCCTAAACAGTATTTAGAGTAGATTTTATATAGAGCATTTGCCACTCACTCCCTCAGTATACAATTGATAGGGGGTTTCTAACTAAACACCTACAACAATGAATCAGGGTTCGTGAAACGCACATTATTCTCAGAACACACACTCACAAGCACGTCTACTCATGCTCTATGTTGACTCCTGAGTTTTAGAAAGATAAAAACATTTCAAGGGAATTCACCTCCCAATTTAACCCTGACCTGTCAGCTGCCCCAGACTGGTCTCATAGACTAGACGTAACATAGTTAACGTCAAAGCTAGGACACTCAAATTACTATGATATGTTACGTTTTGTACGGTTACATAAGATTGTAGGTTACTTATGACAAAAACGAAAGGATGATAGGTGGGCGTATAACGCAAACGTCTAGCAACCCAAAGGTTGGGCATTCGAATATCATCACTTTGCATCAACTTACTACTTTTTAGCATGTTACCTAACCCTTCCTTTAACCCTAACCGTAACCCTTTAACCTAACTACTAACCTTGACCCTAACCTTAAGCCTTAACCCATAGAGCTAGCTAAAGTAGTGTTAGCTGCCTAGCCATCTAGCTAACATTGGATTGGAATTGGAATTCATAACACATCATGCATTTAGCAAATGTGTAACATATTGTACGAATTGCATTTCGTACATATTCTATGAACTGCAATTCGTAACATATCAAACAAATTGTAATTCGTAAACTATCATACGAAATGGATGATGGACATCCACAAATGAATACTTACCATACGAAACATAACATAGCATACTAAATGGAGTGTCTCGGATTTACATAGAGAATGATATGAAATGCTCTGAGACCAGATTGCAGAAAGATGGCTGCCCAGAGGACTATAACTACTTCCATAATGTTTTTTGCCTGAAGACTCAAACTGAATTATTCCGCTGCTCTATGTTTGCTACATACAGTACTACATACAGCATTTTCAAAACGCCGCTTTGCCCACGTGTGTTACGACTCTGGCTCGACCCATTGCCTTCTGGGACCAATCAGAACGGTTAGAATGTGAGTGCATTCTAGAAATCATTGGGGAGGTACTCAGATCCAGACTCATAACTGAGAAGAAACTAACATCAGTGGGCATATTATTTGACTGGAGCAAGGTGTTTGGGTAGCCAGGCAATAATGATTAATGATGACAACAGAACTGCAGTCTCGATCATCTGCAATGGTGTGATAGATATCAGCTAATCCTAGCTCAAATCAGTCACATACATGAATGTCCAGTAGGTCTACATGATTCACATGGCCATATTATTATTCAAAGTTAACATGATTGCCATTAACATTTTTTATTTATTATTTTGTTTAAAAAAAGTTAACCTGTAAATGTCATTTGACATTGGTATGTCCTAGGGAGAGCACAAACAGCTGTTTTGGGGTTCTCTGATAGATTTGTCTTGGTAATAGTGAGGGGAGGCTGACGTGAGCCTGACATAGCCCCAACCCCAAAGTCTTATGGACTAGACAGGTTTGTCTGCTCCAATAATGCATTTTGTGAAGTTTATTTTTTTACATTTTTTTTATTGTTTTGTAAATGTTGATCTTTACAAAATACAATTACACATCTGAACCACCATCCTATTCTGTAAATAAAAGTCAACTTCTGCACAGGATTCTATCTGACTCCTGAAACTCTTCTGCTCTTATGCCTGCTACAAGGTTCCTATTTTACAATGATGTAAACGCTTTCCCCTGATCATTCTTTCTCTGTCACACGCCTCTTAGTGCTTATGTAAGTTAACAAATATCCTGGCCAAAACCAGTCACTTGTTTTCCCTGATTGGGTCCAATCTGGACTACGTACTGTATGCGCTCTGAGATAAGGTATACTCTAATTCCGTACAAACTGTTCTGGGAAGGATCTAACTATCCAGATGTTGCCGTTCTTTGTTTGCCAATCATCATGAGGAATAATTCAGGGAAAAATCACTCACAAAGAGCACTTTAGCCAGCACAATGTTTGAGCATTATAAATGAAAGATTGTTTGGCTGCGTTAACACAGGCAGACATATTCAGAATTTTTTTCTACTAATGAACTTTTGAGGAATCAGATCAGCCCTTTTGACGATAATTGGGCAAAATATCAGAATTGGGCTTCCTGTATAAATGCAGCCATAGAACATGAACTTGGTTCTGTCTGAACTTTTAAGAATTCTCGTATCACATGCTGATGACTAGATGTGTTTTTTTTTAAATCATAAAGTATACTAGAGTCACACACCAGAAGGGTTTAGCCATTACTCCCCATATCCACTGTAAATGTGGGTGGCCGTGGTTGTTGATTGCGCAATCATAGACTTCCCAGTCGGGATTCATTGAAGTCGTTATCAAAGTCACTTCCACTTTTCCATTAATCTTAAAAGAAAAACCATTCAACACGTTAAGAAACACTGTACATGGAACGGCTTTCTTCCTGGGAAGGAGAGGACCAAAGCGCAGCATGGTGAGTGTTCATCTTATTTAATAATAAATCCAAACTGAACACTTCAAATGACAAAATAACAAATGTGGCAAAACCGAAACAGTCCTATCTGGTGCAGAGAACACAGAGACAGGAAACAACCACCCACAAAACAGGCTACCTAAATATGGTTCCCAATCAGAGACAATAACTAACACCTGCCTCTGATTGAGAACCATATCAGGCCAAACATAGAAATAGACAAACTAGACATACAACATAGAATGCCCACCCAGCTCACGTCCTGACCAACACTAAACAAGCAAAACACAAAAGAACTATGGTCAGAACGTGACAGTACATTAAATAGATGGGTGGGGAACTTCCTACCCTCTGTCGTGTCTTTGGCTATGCCGGATTAAGTGATATGACATGCTATTCTATAAAATAATTTCTCCGTAATATGAATATTACCTGATTGAGCTAATCATGTAAATGTAATTAACTAGAGAGTCGGGCACCACAAAATAATATTTATAGAGCTGTTATCTTCTGAATAAACTCTTAAAGACCTAGTAATATTTTACATCAATAGCAGTCAATATTAATCGTCATCTTAATTCAGTCTCATCTGAAAGTTGTAAATCCTGGGTTATCTGCACGAACCCTGGCTAACAAGTTGAATCAGCAATACAAAATTGGGTTTAATTGTTTATTTACTAAATACCTAACTAATCACACAGAATTACACATACACATATTTAAATCATAACTTGATTACAAATTACGTCATAAAGGAAAACGTTTCCCAACTGTGTCCTTTGTCCTTTGAAGAAGGTCTCTGCTGGTAAATTGAATACGTTGTAGTAACGTCGTTGTGTGGTAGACGGGATACACTGTCTGTTCCTTCCTAACCCTTGTTTGCAGCAGCTATTGCTAACTCAACGGCTAGGAGGTATCACTTCTGTAGTAAATAAGAGTTCAAAGTTCATACCATTCGCAACCAATGCTCATGATGATGTTGGCTTCGTTCTGTAGTTATTATCTGAACCATTCTGACATCGGACCGTCGTCCTCACGTCCTCGGAACAGGAGGTTATATTGTCATCAAGGGCTTATATAGGAAGGGAGAGGAGGGTGTGTTTGAAAAGTTTTATAGCCCATGTCCCTTCACAGGGGCAGGCCACTGATTGAGCAGATTATGAAAACCCAAATCTCACATTTTAGAAGCTAAAATCACATTTCATCCCATCACGAATAATTTCATATTCAAACATTTAAATTGAACAACAATTCCATGTGAATCCGATAACTCTGATGTATAGACTTTCCACTGTAGAGTTTATGTCATCTTATCATTGATGAGAATGTCTCAGATGACAATCGAACTGACATCATATTCATTAAGGACCACCGCATATGTTCAGTTGGTCGGATTACCAGAATATAGTTAATTTCCCTCCACCTTCTGATGTTCCCAGAATCTCTATGTTAACCAAAGGTTTTGCAAATGTAACATCAGTAAGGTAGAGAGAGGAAAAAGGGGGGAAGAGGTATTTATGACTGTCATAAACCTACCCCCAGGCCAACGTCATGACACCTCTAATGGTCAAGGTACATAAGGAAATACAAGCAAAAAAACTGGAACCAGATGACAAACAGGAAATGTCTACAGTCATTGCCAAAAGTTTTGAGAATGACACAAATATTAATTTCCACAAAGTTTGCTGCTTCAGTGTCTTTAGATATTTTTGTCAGATGTTACTATGGAATACTGAAGTATAATTACAAGCATTTCATAAGTGTCAAAGGCTTTTAATGACAATTACATGAAGTTGATGCAAAGAGTCAATATTTGCAGTGTTGACCCTTCTTTTTCAAGACCTCTGCAATTAGCATGTTTTAATCCCAGAGCCACTTAGTTACAATTTTTGCCTTATGGCGAGGTGCTCCATCATGCTGGAAAAGGCATTGTTCGTCACCAAACTGTTCCTGGATGGTTCGGAGAAGTTGCTCTCGGAAGATGTGTTGGTACCATTCTTTATTCATGGCTGTGTTCTTTGGCAAAATTGTGAGTGAGCCCACTCCCTTGGCTGAGAAGCAACCCCACACTTGAATGGTCTCAGGATGCTTTACTGTTGGCATGACACAGGACTGATGGTAGCGCTCACCTTGTCTTCTCCGGACAAGCTTTTATCCGGATACCCCAAACAATCTGAAAGGGGATTCATCAGAGAAAATAACTTTACCCCAGTCCTCAGCAGTCCAATTCCTGTACCTTTTAAATAATATCAGTCTGTCCCTGATGTTTTTCCTGGAGAGAAGTGGCTTCTTTGCTGCCCTTCCTGACACCAGGCCATCCTCCAAAAGTATTTGCCTCACTGTGCGTGCAGATACACTCACACCTGCCTGCTGCCATTCCTGAGCAAGCTCTGTACTGGTAGTGCCCCGATCTCGCAGCTGAATCAACTTTAGGAGACGGTCCTGGCGCTTGCTGGACTTTCTTGGGCGTCCTGAAGCCTCCTTCACAACAATTGAACCGCTCTCCTTAAAGTTCTTGATGATCCGATAAATGGTTGATTTCGGTGCAATCTTACTGGCAGCAATATCCTTGCCTGTGAAGCCCTTTTTGTGGAAAGCAATGATGGCGGCACGTGTTTCCTTGCAGGTAACCATGGCTGACAGAGGAAAAACAATGATTCTAAGCACCACCCTCCTTTTGAAGCTTCCAGTCTGTTATTCGAACTCAATCAGCATGACAGAGTGATCTCTTGCCTTGTCCTCATCAACACTCACACCTGTGTTAACGAGAGAATCACTGACATGATGTCAGCTGGTCCTTTTGTGGCAGGGCTGAAATGCAGTGGAAATGTTTTTTGGGGATTCAGTTCATTTGCATGGCAAAGAGGGACTTTGCAATTAATTGCAATTCATCTGATCACTCTTCATAACATTCTGGAGTATATGCAAATTGCCATCATACAAACTGAGGCAGCAGACTATGTGAAAATTAATATTCGTGTCATTCTCAAAACTTTTGGCCACGACTGTACTTTATGAGGATATTGTAAGTTGTTAAGGGATTTTTTTAATCAATAATGACTAATTATGTATACATTTCAATCAGGACTGAAGAGTCAGAATACCATTATGTTACTGTATAGATGTATGAATTGTATTTTAATCCTAGGACTGAATATAATGTGTGTAATTATAATCAAGAATTAGAACAACGACTGTCTGTTCCTTGGTAGAAATGAATGAACTTATCGTCAGACTGGCTAGAATGCTTATCTACACAGGAAGACCTTGGCTCGGTCATAAATGATCTAAATTGGTAGGAGAACTATACTGCTATTGTACCGGGTGGAGAAGAGACGGGACAGTTCGAAAACTAATGACATCATTTTCAGTTTATAACCTGTGGTAAACTGTATCGTGTTCAGTACTCTCGAGAATAAACACTACTGATTGATTTTGAGACTGGTCTCTGTCCATTTTATGCAAATAAGGGTCTTACAAATTCTTAGGAGTGGACAGAGTGTTGAATTGAATTGGTTTAATAAAACATAAAGGAATTGAATTCCTGTAACAAAGGATAGGGAGGATAGGAGCCATGGAGCATAAAGAGTCTCCTCAAATCAGGAGTTAAGTCATGAGCAGCAAAAATAGTCTAGTGATAGTTGATGTCACTGATGGAGGATACAGCTCTCTTCCTACTCTTATTTGTATCAGGGTTGGGCTCAATTCAGAATTGAAATCAGAATGCCTCATAAATTCCCATTTAATTCATGGATGGCAGTTAGCCTAGCGGTTTAGAGTGTTGGGCCTATAACTGAAAGGTTGCTGGTTTGAATCCCCGAGTTGACTAGGTGAAACATTTGTTGATGTGCCCTTTAGCAAGGCACTTAAGCCTAATTGCTCTGGTTAAGAGCGTCTGCAAAAAAATGTAAACAAAAATCAAAAATGTAAGTAGTAAACACGATACAGAATTTGAATGAAAGGAAATAGAATTAAATTCAATGAAATCCAAATGCCTCTTCTAATAAGGTTAGGGTTAGCTCTTCGACATCAACATCAAACATGTCAGTATATACATATGTAACAGATGTCATCACACTCTGTAACTCTCTTGCTTTGTGTTTTTTAAAAAAAGGCCTGTCCAGCCAGCAGTCCTAGGTGATTGAAGCACATCAGATGTGCAGGACAACAGTATGTTGATGGCTGTAGATTTGTGATTCGTCTGTTAGCATGGAAATAACTGTGAATTAGCAGGGAGCTAATTAGAGCATGCTATCTAACTTGCTTAAAAAGCATTAACATAAAACACAAAAGCACATCCAAGGAAGCCCCCAACATTTAACAGGTACCGTACACACATGATGCTTTATTTCAGAATGTGACCTACCGTTTGCATGTCAGTATCAGACTGGAAAGAATGGAAGTTTGTGATCTCCCCCTTCCTTATTTCACTCTGTCATTCAGGTTAGTATTGTGGATTAACTACATTGTTGATCCATCCTCAGTTTTCTCCTATCACAGACATTAAACTCTGTAACTGTTTAAAATCACCATTGGCCTGATGGTGAAAACACTGAGCAGTTTCCTTCCTCTCCGGCAACTGAGTTAGGAAGAATGTCTGTATCTTTGTAGTGACGATTGACCTGTACCCCTCGGTACCGGTACTCCCTGTAAACTCCATGTCACAGATGAGCCAAGGTGCAGCGTGCATGTAATTCCACATCTTTAATAAAGTGAAACCTTCACACAAAAAAACAGGCAAACAGAAACCGACCGTGAGCCGACCGTGATGCAACTGTGGTGCATGCAAACACACAGAAAATAAATAATTACCTATAACATTAGGTGGGGAAAAGGCTGCCTAAGTATGATTCCCAATCAGAGACAACGATAGACAGCTGCCTCTGATTGGGAACCATAGCTGCCAAAAACAAAGAAATAGAAAACATAGAATGCCCACCCAAATCACACCCTGACCTAACCAAATAGAGAACTAAAACGTCTCTCTAAGGTCAGGGCTTGACAGGAGTACATTAACATTGTTTTCAGAGGAAGTGAGTGATATAGTCTTTGGTATGAGGAAGTGTGCCCTGTTAGATTCAACAAAACTCTCATGTACTATGACTCAGTGTAATTTCTTTGAACTGCACTGAATTAAAAACTACTCCCTGTTACTCAAACTCTAATTCTAATTCTACATCCTGTGGGTTGTGGCTAATTCAATTCGAATTTCAACTCATGAGTTGAATTGGAGTCAATTCCAAAATTCTGAATTGAGCCCCACCCTGAATCCTATAATTGAATGATCTTTCTGGATCCATCCTGAATGTGCCCCTTTCCCCTTCCTTGTTGTGTTTGTCTTTTGGTCTTGTTCAGTAATTTTCTATGTTGTCTGAGCCTTTTTCCTTCTTTCTCCTTCACTTTCACCATGTACGTGGTAAAACAATAAGGACCTGAGTTTCACAGGGAGAAAATATTTCATAATGTTACACTTCAGCCCCTGTTCCCCAATTCAGATTGGGCTGCCCTGAATATGAACAGGGCCGGTATTATGGGTGGGAACTAGAGGGGCTGGCCCACCCTACGTCCTTGCCGTCCAAATAAAATATTGAAATATTGATTCTTTATTTGCCCTAGACGGCACTGTCAGAAAGACGCATCAATCTCAGATAAAGCATCCGAATGAGCAAAACGGCTCCCCTCTGCCGCGGTATGTGTAGACCATGTATCTGATGCTGTCTGGACAAAATGAGCATGGCATGGCATCATTTTTCTGTCCAGACAGCATCAGATAGTGACGAAGCGAGAGATCTCACTCTCTACAAAATCTTTGCTCAATAAGCCCAATGCATTTCTATGGGCATAATACGCAGACCTAAGCTTGTTGCTTGCATTCCCGCCTTTGGGAAAACGAACACCATTGTTAGGGCAGAGACATGAGCTTCTCGTCATTATATGCAGATATCTGGTTTCAGCCAATTGCGCATTACAAAGGAAAATTGGTGGGTGCATGGTGCACTGTTCGGATGCTGGCTTCCCCTAAAGTAAATTGATGTTTTGCCAACATTATATAATGACTCCTGTCTAAATAAAATAATTAAAATTACTTTACCTTTTCAGATGGGATTTTAAACGGGTGTCCTGACTCTCTGTGATCATTAAAGATCCCATGGCACTTATTGTAAGAGTAGGGGTGTTAACCCTGGTGTCCTGGCTAAATTCCCATTCTGGCCCTCATACCATCACGGTCACCTAATCATCCCCAGTTTCCAATTGGCTCATTCATCTCCCCTGTAACTATCCCCCAAGTTGTTGCTGTAAATGAGAATGTGTTCTCAGTTAATTTACCGGGTAAAATAAAACAATTGTTAAAAGTACATTTTGTCCTATGCCGAATTGTAGGTTAGAACACCTTTAATTGAACTACTACAGCACTAAAGAAATATGTAACCCGATGAAAAGTATTGATTTGGATGTATGTTTAAATACTTTCATGTTGTTTTTGATACTCACATGGATGACAATACTGAAGATCTATGATGGACAATAATATGCCTTGTGAACAATAAGATTTGAAAGAGAAGATGTATTATGACTATAAAAAAAAAACGTTTTGTCACCTCAAACATTATTTTAAATAAAACGGAATTAAAAAGAAGAAAAATGCTGGACTCCAAAAAACAAGTTGACATACAAAAACTTCCATGAACACTATTAAATATGTAAATCATGTTAAGTAGCCTAATAATGAATGTATTGATGTGAAAATATTCAAAGTAAGTATTCATATTAATTCATGTTAAGTTTGAAAAATGTGAGATCAAACTTTAATAAAGATTATTTGAAAAAAAAGCAAAGGCTGGTGCTCTTGCTTCAGTTGAATTTTAACTTTTTAGATTTTTATATATATTTTTTTTTAAATAATTTTTTAAGATTTTTTATGATTAACCATGTTGTTATTGAAATGAAACTGTTCCATGAAAATGTGCATTTCAAAATAATCATACACATGTGCAACACGCTGGTAAAATCTGACAAGACACGATGAACTGGCAACAGACAAACAGAGTACACAGATATAAATACACCGGGGAAACAGGAGACAAGGGGCTGTGAGACATACTGTATGTTTAATTCTGGACACATGAAAAGTGGGATGTATACGGAGGGAAAGGGGCAACAGAAGACGAACAGCAGAGGGGCTAAGGAATTTAGAGATCGGGAAAGGACCAATAAAATGGGGGGAATGTTTGTGGGACTCCACCCAGAGGGGCAGGTCCCGAGTGGACAGCCATACCCGCTGCCCATGACGGTAGCGGGGAGCAGGGGTCCGGTGGCAGTCCGCCTGTCGTCGGTGCCTGGAGGGTGGCCCATGCTCTCTTCCAGGTACGGCGACAATGATGGACGAACACCTGGGCAGAAGGTGTGCGGACCTCTGCTTCTTGCTCCAGAAAGAGCGGGTCCTGATAACCTAGGGAACACTCAAAAGGCGAGAGACCCGTAGCAGAACAGGGAAGGGTGTTGCGAGCATATTCCAACCACACAAGTTGCTGGCTCCAGGTTGTAGGATTAGTGGAGACGAGGCAGCGAAGAGTCTTCTCCAGGTCCTGATTGGCTCTCTCTGACTGGCCGTTGGACTGGTGATGAAAACCAGAGGACAGGCTGGCCGACAACACAATAAGGGTGCAGAACACCTTCCAGAACTGGGACGAGAACTGAGGACCGCAATCGGAGACCATGTCGACCGGCAGTTCATGGATCCGGAAGACGTGCTGCACCATGAGCTGGGCCGTCTCCTTAGCTGAGGGCAACTTCGGAAGGGGAATAAAATGGGCGGCTTTGGAAAACCGGTCCACCACCGTAAGGATGGTGGTGTTGCCATCAGGCGGCAGGAGGCCCGTGACAAAGTCCAAGGATATATGGGACCAGGGATGGGGAGGGACAGGAAGTGGTTGAAGGAGGCCAGCCGGAGCTTGCCACTGAGTCTTGTTCTGTGCACACACAGTTCAGGCGGCAGCAAATGCAGAGACATCAGGAACTATGGTGGGCCAACAAAAACGTTGTCGGACAAAATCAGAGGTTCGACGGGAGCCAGGATGACAGGTGAGTCTCGGGGAATATGCCCATTCCAGAACAGGAGCACGGGCAGAGTCCGGCACCAACATCTGGTTAGCTGCGGAAGAGGGACGCATAAATCCAGCAGTGAAAGAGTCCTCAACATACCCTTCCATCGCTTTGGTCTCTGGACCTGACAGGGAATAAAGTCACCCCTGAGGAGGTTTAGTGCCCGGTAGAAGGTCGATGGCACAGTCATAGGGCCGATGCGGAGGAAGCGAGCCTTGCAGAAAGCCTCCCGGAAGTACTGGTATTCTGCAGGAATGGCGGAGAGGTTCAGGGCTTCTCCCAAGCCTGCAGGAAGAAGTCACAGGGCAGGCAGCACTGACTTCAGGCAATGCACATGGCAAAACGGGCTACAACCCAGGATAGAACCAGTAGCCCAGTCGATCAGAGGATTGTGCCTCTGGAGGCAGGAGAACCCCAAAACCACGGGTGCATGAGGGGATTCAATGGGAAGGAACTGCATACTTTCACTGTGATTGCCCGACACTCTCAGGTAATTGGGAAACGTAATGTGGGTGAGTCTGCCAATAGAGCGCCCATCCAACTCTCTGATGTCCATGGGAATGGAGAGGTGTTGTGTGGGGATTCCCAGCTTCGACACCAGGGTATCATCCATAAAGCTCTTGCCGGTCCAAGAGTCAATGAGCACCTAGAAAGATTTGTAGGCTGGGAAGAAACTCCACTGGTGGCGGGGTTGCTGAGAGTCTGGGGGATTACTGGTGTGGCCCACTGCCTAGTAGGGAATCTTGCTGGGAGACATCATTGTGGAGCTGGTCTGAGTCTGCTGGTTCAGTCATGGCTAGTTCATACTATCACGACTCAGGATATGACCCAAATGCAGACACAGGAGGTGGATAGCCCAGTTCTCAGATGATTTATTGTAAAAAAACGGGGCAGACAAAGGGCAGGCAAAGGGAAGGTCGAGGACAGGCAGGGGTTCATGATCAGATCAGAGTCAGGCAGGTACAGGATGGTATGCAGGCTTGGGGTCAGGGCAGACTGGAAAACACACTGGGGATACACTGGGGATACTGGGGAAGATGGGCGACACCTGGAGGGGGGTGGAGACAATAGGGGGGTGGAGACAATAGGGGGGTGGAGACAAGCACAAAGACAGGTGAAACAGATCAGGGTGTGACACCGATAGTCTTTATTATAACACCCAGCAGCGAATCGTCATTCAAGGCGAGCCCCACATTTTTAGCAAAAGAATTTAAAATAATTAAATGTTTTATTTTTGTGGTGCTTGCCTGTTTTGCATGTTATTTTGGCATTAATACATGTCACATATCAGTTTGCAAACAATGTAAAAATAATACATATAATTGAGTTAAGTAATAACGCCACATACAAACATGGTATTTTTTTTGCTTTCTTGAGTAAGGCAGCTCCAAAATGCAGGTGTTTCAGCCTAGCTCAGTGCCTTCTGCGGTGGTGGGGCAAGCCAGCAGAAAATACGGAGCGCTGCACCGTGATTGGCTCAGTGTTTTGTCACTCATGGGGACTTTGCGTCACTGCCAAGTGTAAGAGGAGACATTGAAAATTCTAGCCCTTCAGCTGCTACCATAGAAGTGCCCATCCAAGAAGGCTCAAGGTCATTAGCCACAGATAAAATTATGTCAAGTCACGTTATATGTACAGTAGCTTTGATTGGACTGATCATGTCAACATCATACTTTCACAATCTTAGCTAGCAGTCATCATCATGAATCAAGTCGACAATCTACTTGTAAATCTTTTTTAATCCTTGTCATATGAAGATAATAATGAAGAGAAATTATAGATGAAACATATCGGTGCTCATCGGCCACTGTACATAAACATTACAGTTGGAAAGTTGGAAATCGCAAATTCAACGAGTGGTTTGGAAGGAATCAGTGACAGTAGTTGTGTGGTCCCAAATCTGGGATTAAGGGGCTCTTTTCCAAGTTTAAAATGAAAAACATTCAACATTGGCCATGCTGTCAATGAAGCATGATTTGTGCCGTTCTCAAAACAACTGTTAACTCGGAGGACCGCCGCTCCACCTTCCTGTTCAAGTGAACCGAGTACAACAAGGTGAGTCCAAAAATGTATTGTATGCTGCTTCATAGATTATGTAATATGCCAGGGAGAAGTATATACTGTAGCTAAGAAAGTAATACTAAGTGTATGTTGTGTAGTAAGCTGTTAGTAGCCCATGTGCCTCACCCTAATAATTTGGTCTATTTACCCCTCTTAGTTTTACCTACTGTTCTGACTGTTCTATTGTAGCCTATAACCTGTTTTAGAGAAATGTAATCAATGAATATTGTAAGAGCTTTCATTGTCTGCTTATATGCCCCCTAACTTGGTGTACGGGGAGAACACTGTAAGAACGGCCCATGTTCTGAATTCTGTCGCTGTACATTTCAAAGGTGCTAAACAAATAGTTATATTAACTAACGTTTCGTCTGTCCTAGCTCGCTCATTGTCTTATTCTAAATTACTAATTGCCTCTTATCCGCTTGTCATCCCCATAGTTTGTGCATTTCAATTGTCATTCGAAACCACATTTGTTTAAGCAAGTCAGCCATATCAGCTATGTTTTTTTAAAGGCGGTTAATGAGGTTGAATGAACTGTTTCGCTGGCAGACAAGGCTCCGCTGATAGCCAGGTGTAGCAGTGGTAAGATGTTGGGACTGCTGTTGGGACAGCTTTATGTAGGCTCTAACAGTTTGTGGGCACTGTTTGTCACCGTTATAGTGCAATTAATGTATTGTTTAGTGTTTGCCCCACCAAGATTTACATGCTAAAATCGCCACTGATAACACCCACTAATTAGCAAGCTCATGCACACAGGATGTCCCATGAAAACAGACCGGCCTATAGAAACCAAATTCCAACACCCTTCCAACCGATTCATTCTGGACCGGGCCCTGAATATGAATACATGTCTAGAACACCAGCATGAGGTAAGCATTGGCTTGATGAATCAGAGGCTCATTCACCCTTTCGCCTGTCCTCTTTGCTTCTACTCTTCCCCTCTCTTCTCGTATTATTGCCTCTCATGAGGAGGAGGTGGGGATGCGGGTAGTGATGGCTGTTGAGGGACTGGATTTCACAGGACCTCTCTCTCTCTGCTGAGTCATGGGAGAATGAACACTCCTGCATGAAGAATCTGCTCTCACTTTCCCACGTAGGAGTAAGCCCTCCTCCTTTTCTCCTCCCTCCTCTCCTCCTCACTGACAACAAGCAGATCCAGCCTTCACCTCCTGTGTGGTAGAGGAAGCACTCCATCGTAAACTGTAGCTATTGGCTGACTGGCACTTATCATGTTATCATGTGACTGAATAGATCCAGTAACTATGTGCGTGGGGATGATATGTACGGATATGTATGGGTCCTCTGCTGTGTTATGTGAGATTGTGGAGGAATTTTAACAGATTGTGTAATGCATTAGGGGATAATAAAGTGGAAATATTTTCAGTCAAGAGACCTTTCAATATCATCTGATGATGCTGCTCCTAGGAGAAATTCCAGCCCTGTTGCTTGAAGTAATATATGCTTACATTCACTACACTTCACTCACAGGCACACAAGCACCCAGGGGCACGAACAAGCACGCACACACCACAGCCAGCGCACGAATTAATCAGTAGGATGGGCATTTGATTTCTATTGGCGTCCCGTTTTTCTGCATAAAATGCCCATAGAAACGCATTGGGCTTATTATGGACAGATTTTGGCGAGAGTGAGCCCTCTAGCTTCGCCTCTTCCTCTCTGCTGAAACTAGCGAGCAAAACAGCGCCCCTCTGTATTACTACATCTAGCCCATGTATCTGAGTCTGTCTGGCCAGAAAATGTATGACATGCCATGCTCATTTATTCCAGACAGCATCAGATACATGGTCTATACATACGGAGATAGGGGGGTGCTGTTTCGCTCGCTCTGAAATGTTATCTGAGATTGATGCGTCTTTCTGTCAGTGCGCATCACGGTCAAATAAAATATCAATATTTCAATATATTATTTGGACGGGCAAGGAGGTACGGTAGGGCGGGCCAGGCCCCCTAGTGGCAGCCCACAACTCCGACCCTGGCACACACACTTGTACACGCACATGCACGAGCGCGTGAGCACACACACACACACGCACACACACACACACACACACACACACTAACATGATGTTCCTGTTTCTCACATTCAACTTGTAAGTAATGCACATGTTGTGCAGTATGCTGCTGTAGATGAACAATAATGCAAATCAAGACTGTACAATGGTTCTCCAGGTTTAGAGTCATGTCCTCAGACATTGTAGTAGTGTGTCTATAACCACTAGATGGAAGTCTCTTATCATATCAAAGACCACAGCTAACCAGAAGCTAAAAACCTTTGCCATTAGGGTGTTTGTTTATCCTGGAGAAAGATTCATGTTGTTTCTTATTTTGTGTCAGCAAGCTGTTCTACTACTTGAGAAAGGGGTGTGGTGTTGGGTATGGGGAAGAGGGAAGGTGGTTCTCACAGCCAACAGTCTTGTGTATCTTATGGATTTGGAAAAACTCAACAGTGGCGAAGACATAGACCACAGACAATCCCACTGTCATGTATGTAACACACACACACACCCACCCACCCAGCCACACACACCACCCCCCCCCCCCCCCCCACACACACACACACACACACTAACATGATGTTCCTGTTTCTCACATTCACCTTGCATTCATCACTATTAGCAGAGGAATAGGAGAATGAGAAAGAGTCTCTGTTGTGGTCTCTTAATCTCTCCCTCTAACTGAAACCATTAGGCAATGCACAATTATTCTCCTGTCAAACACTTCACTGATATAAAGAAATCTTTGTACATATGGTGCTGATGGGTGGTTGAAGAAAAAGCCACCACCAGTCAGAGTAAATGTATACCCCCAACAAGTCCTAGACATCAAGATCAAAAGTCTGAGCTGAAATGCAATCTACATTATGTCCAGAACAGAAACAACCTATATAATCCCATTTTTGCTCTATGATAGATACTCAACAATAGTGTACTATTACAGTACATGACAACAGACTGTTTAGCAAGACCATTGGCTGTATTGTGGTAGGATTTAGACAGCATTATTAGCCATTTCTCAGAGCTTTACAGACGGTATAACACAGTAATCCTCTGTTTGTGAGTACTTTAAACATGGAGCTTGGCTGTCTTGCTGTGGTTTAATTTTAGTCTGTTTCTTTTGGGCGGGCTCCAGCGTATGCTGCAGATGGACACATTCTCACAGAACAGCTCCTCGGTCTGGAGACTGGAGTTTGTTCCCGCTCTCTGCTCTCCGCCCTCCGCCCTCCGCCCTCCGCCCTCCGCCCTCTGCCCTCCGCCCTCCACCCTCCAGCCCGTCTCGTCTGGTTTGTGGCCCCAGCCATGCTCATGCCCCCTGGAGCCGCTGGACTACCATGATGTTGTGTTGTCTAGTATCATGTCTCCGTGCCCCAGTTGTATACCGTCTTATTTCTGTGTCGTCTCTTTTTCTCCACCTCAGTGTGCCTGAGACTTACAGACTTACAGTCATTTTCCCGGTGTGTATATGTGGGTGTGTGTGCACTGCATGTGTGCATGTGTGTGTGTGCGTATGTGCCACAGCAATCCTTGATTTCAGTTCTGTACCATTCATATTCATATTTCCTCTTCCAACCAACCTAAGGTTGTCTAGCACAACAACATGAATAAAATACTCATTAAAGTGGAGTTTGGCGGCCGATTGAGATGTCTCGTCCTTGTTTTAAAGAGGGGGATTTGAATTATAGACATGGGCTGGCTGGAAGGACTGGGGCTCTGGAGCTGGAGGGACTGGGGCTCTGTGGCAGGAGGGACTGGGGCTTTGTGGCAGGGGGGACTGGGGCTCTGTGGCACTGGGGACTAGGGCTCTGTGGCAGAAGGCAGGAAGGACTGGGGCTGGGGGACTGTAGGGACTGGGGCATGAGGGGCTGGGAGTACTGGAGGGACTGGGGCTGGAGGGGCTGGAGGGGCTGGAGGGGCTGGGGGGACTGGGGATCTGTGGCAGGGGGGACTGGGGCTCTGTGACAGGAGGGACTGGGCCTGGGGGGACTGGGGCTCTGGGGCTGGAGGGACTGGGGCTCTGGGGCAGAAGGGCCTGGGGCTGGGGGGACTGGGGATCTGGGACTGGAGGGGCTGGGGCTCTGGGGCAGAAGGGACTGGGGCTGGATCCCTTGTGGCCCTTATGAGGTTACAGCATGTATCCCTGTATGACACACAGAGATCTAAGACGGAGGTTTAATCATACTGGTTTAATGATCATCTCCCATTAGCAGGGTGTGAGGAGAGAGGGCAGTAAACCAAACCAGCTTTTGAGACTAAACTGACTGGCCATTGATTTTCTACAGTGGATAGATGTTCACCATTCAGACTGGGCGATACAGTAAGAGGAATGAAGACAGAGGGAGCGAGGCACCTCGCTGAACAGCAGACCACCGACACCAGATACCCCACCATGGTTACAGCCAACATCCAGTGGCTGCAGACAGTTGGAAACCCAATATGAACATCACTAACCATCTGGAGAAAGGACAGCAGTGGACTTTTCACATATGCTTTAGAGCTTATCTGTGTACTGAAATGCTGTCAGAATGTCTTCCAACACAGCCATGTACTGTATGTAACCCTGCAGATCAGGGCAAAGAGACGACAGGTCAGGGATTACTTTGTGAAAGGGAAAGGAGGGAAGGGAACTGTTTTAAAAGCTCAATGGGAGCATGAAAGGTCTGCTGACCCCTTCCCCCTCTCAGAGGCCTCCTGGGCACCATTAACGCCTTGAGAGGGGGGCATTTCCAAAGTTGGGTAGGGGTGGAGAATATACAGCATCTGGAAAGCATTATGCTGTTACTGCCCAGGGGTGAGACATAGGAGGAATAAGAGCAGGGAGAATGTGTGTGTGTCTCAATGTGTGTGTGTGGTTTGGTTTTTACTATCCTTGTGGGGACCGCTTTTTTAGGCGGGGTTGGGTTAAAGTTAAGAGTTAGGGTTAAGGTCAGGGGAAATAGGATTTTGAATGTGAATTAATTGTTTGGTCCCCATAAGGATAGTCAAATGTGTGTGTGTGTGTGTGTGTCTGTCTGTGTGTGTGTGTGTGTGTGTGTGTGTGTGTGTGTGTGTGTGTGTGTGTGTGTGTGTGTGTGGGGGGGGGGGGGGTGGGTGTGTGTGTGTGGCTGGGTGGGTGTGTGTGTGTGTAGTCAATTACATTTGTGGGTCAGAGAACGTTAGAGAAATTTTAAAAAGACACAGAGAGAGAGAGAGAGCGAGAGAGAGCGATGAAGGAGGCTGAGACGGAGAGAGGGAGGGGAGATAAGGGTGAAGGGACAGAGTGATAGTGTGTACATAGGCAGTGGGAATGTGTGAGTGTGTGACCTAGCGCCATGCAGTGTGCTGTATGAGTCTTTGTTCCTGCTAGTCGTTTGAAGGCAGGATGTAGAGATCAGGAACCTTGGCAACAGAACAGTTTCATCTGGGCCTGGGCTAGAAACAAAATGGCTTTGTGTGAGTGTGTTAGAGAGAGACACCCTTATCCCATCCTCACCCCCAGCCGGCTCGGGCCAGCCTCAGGCAGGGTACACGAGGTGCTCCCCCCTCATCAGTCGTCCCAGCAGCCCAGGCCCAGCCAGCTGCCCTGGGCCTGGGGAGAGGGAACAGAGTAGCTAATGGCTCACACACAGCACATGACCTTCACTGAGACACATGCAGACACAGAGCAGGTCCCACTCCAATCAGCAGCACACACTTATATCATCTAGAATTTCAGGGAGAAGAGGAAGCCAGCTGATTCAGAACAGATTGTAATACAACAGGTTACATAGGGGTTACATGAGACAGGGAGGGACATTTGATGTAATACTCATAGTTCATTTTCCCCAAAGGAGCTATTGTTGGGATTTGGGGGTTGTCAGGAAGATATTATAGGTTGGTGAAAGGTTCAACATTGTCAGATACGAATGAAGCAGGCCCCAGGGAGAAGTAGAGCATGCTGGGTATTGGAGTATACTGATCCATATCTCTCTCCATAGGTCATAAGACTGATCACAAAGCAAATACTCCCCTAGTCTCCACTCACAGAGCAATTGACTGTTATAGAGCCATCTGTGATAAATGAAAAGAAGAGGTTTTCTCTGGCCAACTCTGGAACTCGCTCCCCCATTTCGTTAGATTTTCCTGGCTGTGGAGCGTTCACACCCCCACCCCCCCAGAGTAATTTTTTAAGAGCTAGCCAAGCCTTCTCCATAACATGAGTACATTCTGTACTAGGCCAAGTGCCCCCGGCACGCTAGAAACAATAACTGGACGTTATTCCCCAGCCACCCTCCACTACCACCTCACATCCCCAGAGTACTCTAGTCCTCTACCTCTCCTTGCCCATCTCTCTCGTCCACTCCCTCACTCTCTGACCCCCCCCCCCCCCCCCCGCCTCACTCTCCACCCCCTCCCTCTTCCACATACTTCTTTTCTCAACCCCCCTCTCTCTCCTTCACACCCTCCCTCTCTCCTCTCCTCCCTGCCATCCATCGCTTGGGCTGATATTGAGCATGTATTTCACAGACACTCCCTTAGAGACCGGTGACCTCATCACTGGGCAGGAAGTCAGGGGTTCGTGTTCCTCCTTTTGTGAAAGTAATCCCACACTCAATATTTTATTCAGGAGGGAGTGGAGTGGAGAGAGGTCTGACGGAGGGAAGGAGGGGGTGTGGAGGCCCCTAACTCAGTTGATTCTCATTAGTGCTCACTGCTCATGCCACATCATCATGGTCGCACGTCTCTACTTATAGACTAGAGCTTTAACTGCATTGAAACCACAGGAGGCTGGTGCGGGGAGGACGGCTGATCATAGTGTCTGGAATTGAGTGAATGGAATGGTATCAAACACATGGACCATGTGTTTGATACCGTTCCATTTATTCCATTCCAGCCATTACTATGAGCCTGTCCTCCACAATGAAGGTGCCACCAGGAACCAAGAGGTCCTCTGTGAAAAGCATTTCTAGATCCAGGTCCAGGTGGCTTAACTTTCACAACTGGTCTAGACTGGACTGCAATGTGGCAGTGGAACACTGTGGAAGAGGAAGGACTGGAACACTGTGGAAGAGGAAGGACTGAAACAGAAAAGCCACAGAAAATAAAAGAGAAGAAAGATTCGACAAAGAGAAGAAAGATTCGACAAAGGGAAGAAAGATTTGACAAAGAGAAGAAAGATTCGACAAAGGGAAGAAAGATTCGACAAAGAGAAGAAAGATTCGACAAAGGGAAGAAAGATTCGACAAAGGGAAGAAAGATTCGACAAAGGGAAGAAAGATTCGACAAAGACAGGATTTGACAAAGAGAAGAAAGATTCGACAAAGAGAAGAAAGATTCGACAAAGGGAAGAAAGATTCGACAAAGAGAAGAAAGATTCGACAAAGAGAAGAAAGATTCGACAAAGAGAAGAAAGATTCGACAAAGAGAAGAAAGATTCGACAAAGGGAAGAAAGATTCGACAAAGGGAAGAAAGATTCGACAAAGGGAAGAAAGATTCGACAAAGAGAAGAAAGATTCGACAAAGAGAAGAAAGATTCGACAAAGAGAAGAAAGATTCGACAAAGGGAAGAAAGATTCGACAAAGACAGGATTTGACAAAGAGAAGAAAGATTCGACAAAGAGAAGAAAGATTCGACAAAGGGAAGAAAGATTCGACAAAGAGAAGAAAGATTCGACAAAGAGAAGAAAGATTCGAAAAAGGGAAGAAAGATTCGACAAAGGGAAGAAAGATTCGACAAAGAGAAGAAAGATTCGACAAAGAGAAGAAAGATTCGACAAAGAGAAGAAAGATTTGACAAAGGGAAGAAAGATTCGACAAAGAGAAGAAAGATTCGACAAAGAGAAGAAAGATTCGACAAAGGGAAGAAAGATTCGACAAAGACAGGATTTGACAAAGAGAAGAAAGATTCGACAAAGGGAAGAAAGATTCGACAAAGACAGGATTTGACAAAGAGAAGAAAGATTCGACAAAGAGAAGTTGTAAATGAAGCACAAAATATCAAAAGGAATGGAGAACCGATCAGGCTGATTGGTTAGACACATGCTGTAGGCTACTGTATCTTTCTGTAAAAACCCAAGTCAATATGTCGTAAAAACATGGAGACAGAGAGACAAACTGACTGGAAACTTTTGTCCCTGATGTGAGTCAATGAATTTGACTGACGGTTTATTGCTGCCAGGGTGCTATTGCTATACTCTGATGACATCAAGGAAATGCCTAGGCAAGGCTGTAGCAGAGCTCAACTCTACAGCTGCTTCTCCTCAGGCAGCAGCAACAGGAACACACCCACCTGGCCTACTGCCTTATACACAGAGGAGGTGTGGGGGCAGGCATCAGCTCTTTCTCTCAGGGGGCCCTACTGTAGACTAGGAAGATCACACACATACGTGCACACACGCACAGACATATATGCACGTGCACATGGACACATATATATATGTATACACACACACACACACACACACACACACACACACACACACACACACACACACACACACACACACACACACACACACCTTTGACAATGTGAGTGTTTTTACTGCATTCTGGATAGAACCTCTGTCTTCTGGACAAGAAAACCATTCCCCATTTAGAGAAACGCTCGACCTGTGAAAAGAAAGATCATTCCAATCCATTCCAATTTCTAAGTGATTCTAAAGAAGGAATGGAAAGTACCTGAGTGGGTCCTCACCAGTGTGCACATTAGATTAGAGTAGAATAGACTATTCGTAACATGACATTTACACTACCAAACTCTTAGATTAGAATAAACACTGTCTGTAAAGGCTATCAAAGTAATTGGTTATTATGATTTTGGCTACGATTACATTAGCGGGAGTGTTTATTTTTGATGTGAAGTATCAATAGATACATTGCAACGGTTAGGCCTATTTAAATAACAGAGCACACCAAACATTAGGAACACCTTCCTAATATAGCTTTCACCTGGATTCACCTGGTCAGTCTATATCATGGCAAGAGTGTTCTTAATATTTTGTGGACTCAGTGAATGTTACCTTATCATCAGGTCAAGCCCTGCAAGACGACCTTTCCTTTTCAATTTCTCACAATAAGTTTTATCTAAGAAAGATTAGAGAGTGAAAAAGAAAGAGAGAGAGAAATGGATCAGGAGCGAGAGAGAGAGTAGTGAGAAAGCACATTTTTGATCAATGCCTACAGTGTGTTTCATCCAGTTGGCATGTGAGAGCTGCGAGCAGACATTCACGGCAGATCGATTCAGCACTGGGGGGCACAAGCATAGGATTTTGAGGTTAAACTTTGCACGCACAGTCACTCAAAATAACAAAGTCAAACTGACACATACACTCACCTATCATTTATACCACTTTCACAGACACACCTGCATTCCCTCCTTCCCTCAGTCTCCAGGACAGTCATCCCCAGTGAGTCTGTACATGTCTGTTACCGCCAGGTCTGGCTTTCTGCTAACGGTGCACAAACACACACTGTTGCTCCAGAGGGGTGTGTTGGGGCCTGGCCACTCCCGGCCCTCACGACACAAAGACAGTAGCGCTGCCAGAAAGCAACACACAGCAGCTCCACAGAAAAGGAGAAAAACAGACAGAGCAGGCCAGGGAAAGAGGGGGGCAGAGAGGCGAGGGGTGGGGGTGAATTCACTGAGGAGGCTGTGGAGTCTGAGCACTCTGCCTGCAGGGACATTGGTGAGTCTGTGCCCAGATGTGAGGGAGGGGATTGATGGATGAATGAATGGATGGATGGAGGGATGGATGGATGGATGGACACAGAAGTGACAGTAAGATCCAGTGTGTCTGAATCCCTGCCAATCCCTCCAGTCATTCTCATGGTGCTGCTCTACTGCCTCTACAACAAATCTGTTATGTTTCCAGGACATTTCATTCCCCACCCGCTGCTGACTCTGGCACACACCCCCTTAGGGCCTTCTCACATATTATAGTGTTGGACACACACTCTTAGTACACACCACGCACGCACACATACACACGCACGCACACGCACGCACACGCACGCACACACACAGCGAGTCAGTGGAACAGAAGGCAGCGGCAACACATACTCTGTCGTCCTCTATCTTCCAGAGATATGCTAATTAGCAGTGACACAGTCGACCAGTGATAAGGAAGTACTATAAAAACAGTGCCTCATGTCTTAGGAAGTGAATGTCATCCGTTACGCTCTCAACCAGCCCTTTCTGCATTGTACTCGATGTGGAGTCCCTGGGGTTTGATAGCATTTCTCTCCTCCCCCTCTCTCTCTCTCTCCCTTTCCCTCTCTCTCGCTCTCTCTCTTTCTCTCTCTCTGTGCCATGATTCATGCTGTAGTGAAACAGAACTGCTAGGAGAACGGGAGGACATTCACAGATAGACTATGAACATACTCCTTACACAATAAGAACATTCAGACCTGCATTCAGAGAGGAACTGCACTCTCCAAGATGGTGCCTCGTCCACTGTTGGCCAAGTGGAGAGTCTGTGATTAGTACGTGCTTACCTCATTGGTTAGACATCTAATGATGCAGTTACTGACATGAGATTGTCCAATTAGCATAGACGGCTTACCACGACCAAACCCGGACAATGCTGGGCCAATTGCGCCGACCTACGGGACTCCCAGTTGTGATACAGCCTGGATTCGAACCAGGGTGTCTGTAGTGACGCCTCTAGCACTGAGATGCAGTGCCTTAGACCGCTGAGCACATTATCTCACAAGCTGAAAAGCGTTACCTCAAAACTAGGTCAAGGAAAAATAGCACATAAGATGAAGAGCTTGCCAAGGGCCAGAGTGACACTAAAGTGTTACAGGGATGAAATAATCAGCAAGAGAAAAGGCGGTGAGGGAGTGAGTGGGTTAGGGAGGGAGGGAAGGAGGGAGGGAGGGAAGGAGGGAGGGACGGAGGGAGGGCAAGAAAGAGAGCATGTAACTGTGAGGGGAGGAGCAGGGTCAAGGGGGAGATTGGGAGCGAGAGATAAGCAAAGGTTGGTGGGCGTCTGGTGGCTCCAAGGTCACAGAGGTCAGCCAGAGCGGAGGAAAGGTGGAACGTCATGACTCATTGCTATGTGGGAAAGAAGGAGGGAGAGAGAGAGGAAATATTTTCAGGTCTGTTTGGGATAATTGAAGTGCATCCCTCAGCTGTAGTTGCTTGTGGAGTGTGGGAGTGTAGTGAGAGAGGGAGAAAGAGAGAGAGGGAGAAAGAGAGAAAGGAGGAAGAAAGGAGAAAGTGAGAGAAAGAGAGAGAAAGCGAGAGAAAGAAAGAGAGACAGAGGGAGGGAGGGTTCAGTGCCTGGGCAGGTCTGGTTCCCATTAGACAAGAGGCCCAGAGGGTGGGTTTGTTTGTACAGGCAGAACGTCCCATAGGAGCAGGGGAGGCAGAGGAAGGCTGATGATGTCACTCCGCCCTATTGGGCCCCTACAGAGGGAATATCAACTGCTCTGGTTCACTCTTTCACCCTCTCACCCCTTCAATCCCCTCGTCCCTCCATCCCACCCACCCATTTGGAAAGAATTGAAACAAACGGCTAACTTCTAAACTGTTTACGGATGTTCTCTGTTTGTGTGTTATTCATGAGAGCTGAACTGAGAGTTCCTGTCATGACTCCTCTTCTCCTTGGCCTGGCCCAGAACAGAGGATCATCTGCTGCTGCCCTTTGACGGATGTGTCATTCACCTGTGAACGAACCAACCTAGCCCTGCAGATGAATCAGCCTACTGCCTCACTGCCGCCTAATGGGCATGTGCAGACAGGTCTATCACTCACATGGCCCATGGGCTGGGTTGTATCAGGACCAGTTACACACACACACTCCTTTTACACATTATAATTACAGGCCAATTAATTACTGATGTGTCTTTCCATCATGTCATGAATCATGACAAATGCCTCTTATGTCACCCATTAAATGTGTTTTGGTGCTATTATTGACAGCTGTTATATTGCATGCTATCCCCAGGTCATTCATTATCTCCGCTGACCACCATCTCCATAGTTTGTGTTATTTTCACCATGACAACAATGGTTTCTTTGGTGTTTGTGGCCTAACTGTTTCTCTCTTTTCCCTCCTGGTATATGGCTGTTAGAGATAGCAACAGCCTCAGGCGCAGAGGGATGAATGGAAGGCATCACTGTTGATTGTGGCCTATAAAGGACACTATGACTAACACGCAGTAGCATTAATAGGTTAATAAGGAGTCTGATTGGAGCAGAATGACTCTGACTCAACTATGGTGCAACAGACAGACAGGACCAGAAACAGTTGTGGTTAGAGCAGAGAGAGAATAGGAAGTGAGACATCCCACTCCCTCAATTTTTCTGTTTCAATGTGAGTCAATGAACTAGGTAGACCAGACCCAGCTGCTATCGCATTGGTGTCTATGGGAGAGCCAAAGCTTAAGCTCCCGAGTGGTGCGGTCTAAGGCACTGCATCTCTGTACAAGAGGTGTCACTACAGTCTCTTGTTCGAATCCAGACTGTATCACATCCGGCTGTGATTGGGAGTCCCATAGGGCGGTGCACAATTGGCCCAGCGTCATCTGGGTTTGGCCGGGGTAGGTCGTCATTGTAAATAAGAATTTGTTCTTAACTGACTTGCCTCGTTAAATAAAGGTTAAATCATTTTTTTGTGAAGTAGACCAGTACTGACCATTTTTTCCAATGGTAAACGGCCTGAGTGAACTATCTTCATTTATCCACCATCTTTGGTTAGAGTGTCTGAATCAAAGCTGAACAGACACCTGGTTAGGTAGGGGTTAAGGAGTGGAGGGAGTGGTGATGTTTCACTCCTGGTTCCTCTGAAACAAGGACCGGCTGGGGTGTGTAGCACTGATTTATAGAGCCCGGACCAGAACTTCACTCCAACTTTTCCTGGAATTCGAGTCCTTTTGGTGGGAGAGGGAGCAGGGTGTTAAGGGGTGAGTGTGGTCCAAAGGCCAGGGAAGGAGCTATATTTCACCCATGGCCGTTAAATCAATTCTCCTCCAGATGGGTTTCAGGAGGTTGAAAGCTAATGAAAAATATCTGCCCCCTGCCTGTCTATTGCATTGAGTTACACACTTCACCCTGTCTATCCCTATAGGGTAGATCTGTTTCTCAAAGATGGAACCCTACAGTTCAACTTTGTTATTTGAGCTAAGGGGTCAACACTGCACATGATTAGGTAACTATAGCATTTCCCTGGCTCAAGTAGTCAGCTGAAGACTGTAGATGATAAGTGGACTGGTTTGTAACAGTCCAACTGATTACAATAGTTCAGACTGAACAGTATGCACATTGAGACAATGAATCAGCCACACTGTTGTTCTGTTGGCTGTGGATGCACATGCACGTAGAGGCAAGCATGTGTAACCTTATACGTATATAGAGTCTCTTGAGCAACTGCATATGAGTTTGTATGTGTGTGTGTGTGTGTGTGTGTGTGTGTGTGTGTGTGTGTGTGTGTGTGTGTGTGTGTTTGTGTGTGTGTGTGTGTGACTTGTGTGTTTCTGTGTGTGCTTCTGTGTGTGCGTGTTTGTGCATGCACCTGTAGGTGTGTGTGTTAGTGAGATAATAAAAAGGACCAGAGTTTATCTCTATTACTGTACTGTTCTGCCCTTTGAACCAGCTTCTCAATGAGTCACACCAGCGGCCTAATAAGTTATTGTCAGCACCAATGCCTCCTATGCAACAGAAAGAGGACAAACCCTCTAGCAAGTTACCAACACCCACACAGACCCACAGCGTATTAGCATTATAGCATTGCTATTATAGTTTCACCATGGAGTCGTAAAACTCAGAACCATCTCAACCAATCTGCTTCAATTTAACATGATCACTGATAGCCCTGGAAGAGGGGTTCGTGTGAGCCTTTAATTTAAGCCAGCTTTCTTTTGTGTTAGCTCGCAGCGATGTTCGTCAGTTTATGGAGCATTCTTCAGGACAGTTTCACTGTTGCCAAACTCTGACTTTCAAGATAAACACTGGATGTTTTCCAGCATTACAGCTCGGTCCATGGTCACAAAACACTTCCATACCACCACAGCTTGTTAGTCTCACACACGCACACACACACACCTCCCGCTCATGTGGTAGTGTAGTAGAGATCTGAGCCTGAACAGGCTTGGTTCTAACAGGGATGTAATGTGGCCCCTGTCTCTTACATTTTCCATAGGCCACCCCTAATTCCTAGTGAGGGAAGTTCCCATAATTCCTTGGAGGGATGACTGCTCTGCTCGGCCTGCCCTCCTCACAATGAACTCTGTCCCATGTGTCAACTGCTCTCTTCTCATTAACAAACCAGTGTTCCTGGTGTGTTTGTGTTGCAGTGACTGTTCTATCTGCTGCCCTAGATTAGCTTTGACTTTTGTTTGCCATGGATTTAATGGCATGACTCACATCATACTAAATCTTTAGGAATTAACCAGTGAGTCTATCTGGCAGGCCTGGAGGCTGAAAGTGGGTTCACAAATGAAACTACTTACAGTCTTCATCATGTAGAAACCTCAGTCAGTCTCAGTGTATGCCAGGCAGGCAGCTCTGTTTGACACTGTGACTCCCATCATATTATTTAATAAGAAATCCAATATATGGCGGCACACTCCTTTCATCTGTCATCATCTACTTAACCACTGCGCCACCCGGGAGGCACCATGTTGTTGTTATGTTGTGTTGCTACCATGCTGTCTTGTCATGTTGTTGTCTTAGTAGTGTTGTCTCTCTTGTCCATTAAAATAACATCAAACTGATCAGAAATACAGTGACAAAGACATTGTTAATGTTGTAAATGACTATTGTAGCTGGAAACGGCTGATTTTTAATGGAATATCTACATAGGCGTACAGAGGTCCATAATCAGCAACTACCACTCCTGTGTTCCAATGGCACGTTGTGTTAGCTAATCCAAGTTTATCATTTTAAAAGGCTAATTGATCATTAGAAAACCCTTTTGCAATTATGTTAGTGCAACCGATGTGAAATGGCTAGCTAGTTAGCGGGGTGCGCGCTAATAGCATTTCAATCGGTGACGTCACTCGCTCTGAGATCCCAAAGTAGTTTTTCCCCTTGCTCTGCAAGGGCTGCGGCTTTTGTGGAGCGATGGGTAATGATGCTTTGAGAGTGGCTGTTGATGTGTGCAGAGGGTACCTGGTTCGAACCCAGGTAGGGGCGAGGAAAGGGACAGAAGCTATACTGTTACATTAGCACAGCTGAGATGTGTTGTGCTGATGAAAGAAGCAATAAAACTGGCCTTCTTTAGACTAGTCAAGTATCTGGAGCATCAGCATTTGTGGGTTCGATTACAGGCTCAAAATGGCCAGAAATACATACATTTCTTCAAAAACTCGTCAGTCTATTTTTGTTCTGAGAAATTAAGGCTATTCAATGCGAGAAATTGCCAAGAAACTGAAGATCACGTTCAAAGCTGTGTACTATTTATTCCCTTCACAGAACAGCGCAAACGGGCCCTAACCAGAATAGAAAGAGGACTGGGAGGCCCCGGTGCACAACTGAGCAAGAGGACAAGTACATTACAGTGTGTAGTTTGAGAAAAAGATCCTCAACTGGCAGCTTCAGTAAATAGTACCCGCAAAACACCAGTCTCACCGTCAACAGTAAAGCCTTATAGGCAGAGTTGCAAAGAAAAAGCCATATCTGAGACTGGCCAATAAAAATAAAGGATTAATATGGGCAAAAGAACACAGACACTGGACAGAGGAAGATTGGAAAAAGTGTTATTGTAACGGCTTTCTTCCTGGGAAGGAGAGGCGGACCAAAATGCAGCATGGTTATTTATAAACATCTTTAATGAAAGATGAAAACGTGAACACTATACAAAATACGAAAACGTTCTGCTCATGACAGACGGGAGACTCTGGCGGCTCATGACAGACGGGAGACTCTGGCGGCTCATGACAGACGGGAGACTCTGGCGGCTCATGACAGACGGGAGACTCTGCTAGCGCTGGAGAGGAGGAAGGCTCTGGCAGCGCTGGACAGACGAGGCGCACTGTAGGCCTGGTGCGTGGTGCCGGTACTGGTGGTACTGGGCCGAGGACACGCACCTCAGGGCGAGTGCGGGGAGGAGGAACAGGGAGTACTGGGCTCTGGACACGCACAGGAAGCCTGGTGCGGGCAGCTGCCACCGGAGGGCTGGTGTGTGGAGGTTGCACTGGATGGACCAGACCATGAAGGCGTACTGGAGATCTTGAGAGCAGGGCTGGCACCAACCGCCCTGGCTGGATCATCACCCTAGCCCGGCAGATGTGGGGAGCTGAGATGTAGCGTACCGGGCTAAGCACGCGTACTGGGGACACCGTGCGTTCCACCGCATAACGTGGTGCCTGACCAGTAACACGCCCGCCATGGTTAGCACTGCTAGGAGCACTGTAGCGCTGAGCTGGCACAGGACGTGCAAGGTTAGGGAGGTGCACAGGAGGCCTGGTGCGTGAGGCTGGCACAATCTTCACCAGATGACTAGCACGCACCTCAGGACAAGTATGGAGAGCTGACCCAGGTGCCATCAAATCCCTGACACGCTCCATCGGGCGAATGCCGTGCCTCATGCACCAACATAGCAACTCCCTCATAACTCTCTCCTCCAATTTCCCCATTAACTCCTTCACGGTCTCTGCTTCGCTCACCTCCAACACCGGCTCTGGTTCTGGTTTCCTCCTTGGCTCCTTACGATAAACAGGGGGAGTTGGCTCAGGTCTGACTCCTGACTCTGCCACACTCTCCCTGTGCCACCCCCCAATACATTTTTGGGGCTGACTCTCGGGCTTCCATCCGCGCCGCCGTGCTGCCTCCTCAAACCGCCGCCTCTCCGCTTTGGCTGCCTCCAGCTCTGCCTTTGGGCGGCGATATTCCCCTGGCTGTGCCCAGGGTCCTTTCCCGTCTAGGATCTCCTCCCACGTCCAGGAGTCTTGATTCTTCTGCCGCTGTTGCTGCTGCCCGTTACCACGCTGCTTGGTCCTTGGTTGGTGGGTGATTCTGTAACGGCTTTCTTCCTGGGAAGGAGAGGCGGACCAAAATCTAGCGTGGTTATTTATAAACATCTTTAATGAAATAAGAAAACGTGGAAAAACCGAAACAGTCCTAACTGGTGCAAAACACAGAGACAGGAACAATCACCCATAAGATACCTAAAGAATTTGGCTGCCTAAATATGGTTCCCAATCAGAGACAACGATAAACACCTGCCTCTGATTGAGAACCACTCCAGGCAACCATAGACTTACCTAGAACACTCAACTGAACACAACCCCATAGACTACAAAACCCCTAGACAAAACAAGACACATAAATCACCCATGTCACACCCTGGCCTAACCAACATAATAAAGAAAACACAGAATACTAAGGCCAGGGCGTGACAGTTATGGACAGATGAATCTAAGTTTGAGGTGTTCGGATCAAAGGAGAACATTCGTGAGACGCAAAAAAAATAAAAAGATGCTGGAGGAGTGCTTGACGCCACCTGTCAAGCATGGTGGAGGCAATGTGATGGTCTGGGGGTGCTTTGGTGGTGCTAAAATGGAAGATTTGTACAGGGTTAAATGGATCTTGAAGGAAGGCTATCACTCCATTTTGCAACGCCATGCCGTACCCTGTGGATGGCGTTTAATTGGAGCCAATTTCTTCCTACAACAGGAAGAAATTTGCCTCACTCCCCCCTACTTGAGATATCTACTGCAGCCCTCATCCACCACATACAACATCCGTTCTGTCAGTCACATTCTGTTAAAGGTCTCCAAAGCACACACTTCCCTGGGTCGCTCGTCTTTTCAGTTTGCTGCAGCTAGAACGAGCTGCAACAAACACGCAAACTGGACAGTTCTCAATCTCTTCATTCAAAGACTCAATCATGGCCACTCTTACTGACAGTTGTGGCTGCTTTATGTGATGTATTGTTGCCTTTACCTTCTTGCCCTTTGTGCTGTTGTCTGTGCCCAATAATGTTTGTAACATATTGTGTTATTACCATGTTGTCATGTTGTGTTGCTACCATGCTGTGTTGTCATGTGTTGCTGCCTTGCTATGTTATCTTAGGTCTCTATGTAGTGTTTTGTCCTATATTTATATTTTATCATGACACAAGGTGAGACCCAGATGCAGACACAGGAGGCAGATGGTTGGAGTCTTACAGTATTTATTAATCCAATAGGGGAAGGCAAGAGAATGATTGTGGACAGGCAAAAGGGTCAAAACCAGTTCAGAGTCCAAAAGGTACCGAAGGGCAGGCAGAATCAAGGTCAGGGCAGGCAGGATGATCAGGCAGGCGGGAAAGTAGCCCAGAGTCAGGCAGGGGTCAAAACCGGGAAGACTATCAAAAAGAGAATAGCAAAAGGAGAACGGGAAAAACACGCTGGTTGACTTGACTAACATACAAGACGAACAAACTGGCAAAGAGAGAAAGGAAACACAGGGATAAATACACTGGGGAAAATAAGTGACACCTGGAGGGGGTGGAAACAATCACAAGAACAGGTGAGACAGATCAGGGCGTGACATTATTTATTTATTTATATTAATCCCAGGCCCCCGTCCCCGCAGGAGGCCTTTTGCCATTTGGTAAGCTGTAATTGTAAATTACTGACTTGCCTAGTTAAATAAGTTATTGCCTAGTTCCTATTAATTTTGCAACTCACTTCATGTATGTTTTCATGGAAATCAAGGACATTTCTAAGTGACCCCAAACTTTTGAACGGTAGTGTATACAATTACATTGGTAACCAGTTTATAATAGCAATAAGGCACATCGGGCATTTGTGGTTTATTTTTTACATTTTATTTCACCTTTATTTAACCAGGTAGGCTAGTTGAGAACAAGTTCTCATTTGCAACTGCGACCTGGCCAAGATAAAGCATAGCAGTGTGAACAGACAACAACACAGAGTTACACCTGGAGTAAACAATAAACAATAAACAAGTCAATAACATATTAGAAAAAAAAAAATCTATATACATTGTGTGCAAAAGGCATGAGGAGGTAGGCAATAAATAGGCCATAGGAGTGAATAATTACAATTTAGCAGATTACACTGGAGTGATAAATGATCAGATGAACATGTGCAGGTAGAGATACTGGTGTGCAAAAGAGCAGAAAAGTAAATAAAATAAAAACAGTATGGGGATGAGGTAGGTAAATTGGGTGGGCTATATACCGGTGGACTATGTACAGCTGCAGCAATCGGTTAGCTGCTCAGATAGCAGATGTTTAAAGTTGGTGAGTTGAGATAAGTCTCCAACTTCAGAGATTTTTGCAATTCGTTCCAGTCGCAGGCAGCAGAGAACTGGAAGGAAAGGCGGCCAAATGAGGTTTTGGCTTTAGGGATGATCAGTGAGATACACCTGCTGGAGTGCGTGCTACGGGTGGGTGTTGCCATCGTGACCAGTGAACTGAGATAAGGCGGAGCTTTACCTAGCATAGACTTGTAGATGACCTGGAGCCAGTGGGTCTGGCGACGAACATGTAGCGAGGGCCAGCCGACTAGAGCATACAGGTCACAGTGGTGGGTGGTATAAGGTGCTTTAGTAACAAAACAGATGGCTCTGTGATAAACTGCATCCAGTTTGCTGAGTAGAGTGTTGGAAGCTATTTTGTAGATGACATCGCCGAAGTCGAGGATCGGTAGGATAGTCAGTTTTACTAGGGTAAGTTTTGCGGCGTGAGTGAAGGAGGCTTTGTTGCGAAATAGAAAGCCGACTCTAGATTTGATTTTAGATTGGAGATGTTTGATATGAGTCTGGAAGGAGAGTTTGCAGTCTAGCCAGACACCTAGGTACTTATAAATGTCCACATATTCTAGGTCGGAAGTGCAGGCAGCGAACGGTTGAAAAGCATGCATTTGGTTTTACTAGCGTTTAAGAGCAGTTGGAGGCCACGGAAGGAGTGTTGTATGGCATTGAAGCTCGTTTGGAGGTTAGATAGCACAGTGTCCAAGGAAGGGCCAGAAGTATACAGAATGGTGTCGTCTGCGTAGAGGTGGATCAGGGAATCGCCCGCAGCAAGAGCAACATCATTGATATATACAGAGAAAAGAGTCGGCCCGAGAATTGAACCCTGTGGTTCAATGGCCAATATACCAAGGCTAAGGGCTGTGTCCAGGCACTCCGAGTTGCGCCGTGTGTAAGAACAGCCCTTAGCATGGTATATTGGCCATATACCACACCTCCTCGAGCCTTATTGCTTAAGTAGACCATGTGTGGGTGGAATCTTAGCTTTGAGTATTTAGAGCACACTGTGTAATAGGTGAGTGTTTACAGTTAACATTGTGTCTATACAGTAGTGTCTATAGTGTACGCAATAAGGGTGCTGCCGTTCAATTTTCTATTATCTTTGGGCTCCTAGTCTTTCACCCCTTTCCTTTGAATACCAACCGGCGTGTTATTTCAGTTTTGATTGGATGTGACCGGTGAGGTCATAATGTAATTACGGCACAGCTGTATCAGCATCCCCAAACTTCGCCAAAACCTTCCTTCCCCTCCTCCATCCATCCCTCTCGTCCATCCTCCACTCTGGTCTCCCCTCCCCTGGTCTGGCCTGTTCTGGTCTGCAGCACAGAGGAGCCTTTTCCTGCTCGAGGCCTTTCTGCTCCCTGCTCACTGTCTCAACACCCAGTTTACAGGTCAGGGGAAGGAAAGAGGAGTGGAGGCAGCAGCAGGAACCAGGAGGAGAATCAACACAACAGACCCAACCTGATGATGACTGTGGAGAGAGAGAGAGAGAGAGGGGGGGGGGGGGGAGAAAGAGAGAGAGAGAGATAGTGAGATAGAGAGTAAGCAGGCGAGAGAGAGAGAGAGTTAGCAGGCGAGAGAGAGAGATAGAAGGAGAGAGAGAGAGAGAGGTTGAGAGAGAGAGCAGGAGAGAGAGTGCAGGAGGGAGAGAGAGAGTGCAGGAGAGAGAAAGAGTGCAGGAGAGAGAGAGACAGAGGGAAAGAGAGAGAGATAGAGAGAGATAGAGAGAGAGTGCAGGAGATAGAGGGAGAGAGAGAGAGATGATCTCCCACCATCCCATGCTATAAAAACTCCTGACCTTCGTGAAAAAATAAACAGCGCCATTATTGACTATGAAAATAGCTGCTATCTCATGTGAGATGGAAAATGGGTGGCCATAAAACATTTACAACGCTGTGTGATGATTCCAATGTTGCACAATACGTTCCCTCTTTCCCGCCCTCCTGTGATTGCGTAAAGGTGTGAAATGAAAACGAGAGTCGGAAAAGATCTTCACTTATTTGGCCAACAGCAGCGGTGGTTTGTCAGGGTGACCGTTGTGGTGACCCTGGTGACCGTGAAGACAGAGGTCTGGGCAACTGGACTGGAGAAGTGTTCAGTTCCTGTCTACCAGCCCCTCGTAAACATGGGAGAGGGAAGTGAAGTGACATGGAGAAGGGAAGAATGTGTAGAGTGTGTAGGAGATCAAAGCACCAGACACCAGGGTGGTGGTGGTGGTGTGTTGTGGTGCAGCAGTGGAGCTACCGCTGCAGAGTCAGTAAATCTCTGCTCAATTTCAAGTGTGTTTCAAGTGTGATTTACAATAATAACAACACCACTCCCAGATCCCTGGTGGAGTCTAACTAACACCATGGTCCCTTTCATTGCAAACGGCTAAGTGCCGAGACCTGCACAAGAAAAGACAAGTCTGCACTGAAAACAAGTCAAAATTGTATATATCAACTGATCATGAACATGGATGGTAAAACTGAAATAGCTGTGTCATGGATGGTCTCAGCTGCACAATTGGTGTCCTTTATGGCCATTTTCTTGTCTATGTGATTGTGAATGTCTGGTGTTGTGTCCCGCAACGGCAGTATGTCTGAGATGTCTGTAGACTGCACTGCTCCAGGCTGTGTCGGCAGTATGTCTGAGATGTCTGTAGACTGCACTGTTCCAGGCTGTGTCGGCAGTATGTCTGAGATGTCTGTAGACTGCACTGCTCCATGCTGTGTCGGCAGTATGTCTGAGATGTCTGTAGACTGCACTGTTCCAGGCTGTGTCGGCAGTGTGTCTGAGATGTCTGTAGACTGCACTGCTACAGGCTGTGTCGGCAGAGTGTCTGGGATGTCTGTAGACTGCACTGCTCCAGGCTGTGTCGGCAGAGTGTCTGAGATGTCTGTAGACTGCACTGCTCCAGGCTGTGTCGGCAGAGTGTCTGGGATGTCTGTAGACTGCACTGCTCCAGGCTGTGTCGGCAGAGTGTCTGAGATGTCTGTAGACTGCACTGCTCCAGGCTGTGTCGGCAGAGTGCCTGGGATGTCTGTAGACTGCACTGCTCCAGGCTGTGTCGGCAGAGTGTCTGAGATGTCTGTAGACTGCACTGTTCCAGGCTGTGTCGGCAGAGTGTCTGGGATGTCTGTAGACTGCACTGTTCCAGGCTGTATCGGCAGAGTGTCTGGGATGTCTGTAGACTGCACTGCTCCAGGCTGTGTCGGCAGAGAGTGAGATCTAGACCCTCACTCTCTCCCAGTCATCTCCTCTCACAGCCTTTGTTATTTTAAGATACGCACATTCCACCACCCTGTCACTCTGTCTGTCACACAAGTAAACATAGACACACACTCATACACACTCACAGATATCCCTTAGTCATCTTCACATTCGTTTTCCCTCTTAACTGAAGTACTCTTTTTAACCTACTGAGTTGAGCCGAGCTGTACTTCACTGGCCTGGTTACCATCCATCATAGTTGCTGGAACTGTGCTGGAAAGGACAGAGTGGAAAGAAAATATCTGAGCCAGCACAGTACGATTCAGGACGGCACAATAGTGTGAAAAGGAGAGAGAGAGAGAGGGAGAGAGAGAGAGGGAGAGAGAGAGAGGGAGAGAGAGAGAGAGAGAGGGAGAGGGAGAGAGAGAGAGGGAGAGAGAGAGAGGGAGAGAGAGAGATATTAAAGCTGTGCCCTTGTTATGGCCTGACCCTGATCCTTGTTATCTGATGACCCCAACATTGACCCCTGCAGTCAACCAGCCAATCCTGCCCTGAGAGATTAGAAGATAAGGAAGTGGAGAGGGGAGAGATGTGTGTTTGACACATGAGTCGGCACAAACACTCTTTTGTAAACACACTTATACAAACAAATCCTGCATGCACAGTCATCCCTGTCACAAATACACAAAGTGAGTAAGACATGCACGCACACACACGCACACACGCACACACACTGATCTTCTGCTCGATCTCTCAGGGAAACAACTGGCAGTGTGTGTACAATCTCCTGGAGGTGAGATTCCAATAGGCTCACGCTTGACCTGCTTACTGAAAGCTTATTTTACCCTCTACTGACACACTTCACTTCCTTCAACTTCTCTGCATCCATCCATCCATCCATTCATCCTTCCTCTATTTCCTTACCCTATTTTCACCTTTTTCACCCAACTCCCTCAGCTCCCCCATCCTCACACATAATTTACTATCCTCCAAAACACCCCCCCTCCACCCTCTCCTTCCCAAAATCTTCAGGGTAGTAACAGTCTGCATGAGTGCATTTGAGAGCCCAAGCGTTCCTTTCTTCGGGGTGTCCTGCTGAGCTGTGCCAACGCTGTGAAACATCTGTGCTCCAATTTCTTTCTCTTTTATCTGAGTACACATGTAGCTGTCTCTAAGACTGCCCATCCAGTTAGTAGGCTACATACTGCAGGTCAACCTATGGGTCCAGATGTTCCACAGCTGGAGCGGGAGAACATGCAAAACAGTATTCGGCGACAATCTTACACATCAAACACACACTACATCCACCCATATGTCCACAAACACACACACACAGACCACCTGGGGCGGCAGGGTAGCCTAGTGGTTAGAGCATTGGACTAGTAATCAAAAGGTTGCAAGTTCAAACCCCCGAGCTGATAAGGTACAAAATCTGTCGTTCTGTCCCTGAACAAGGCAGTTAACCCACTAGGCCATCATTGAAAATAAGAATTTGTTCTTAACTGACTTGCCTAGTAAAAAAAAAAAAGGCACACCACCATAACCATTGAGCTGAACCTGCGAGTATATTTAGCATTTGAACTCACACACAGTAAAATAATTATCTGTCTATGTTGGATTTCTCCACCAATGACAAGGGGAGACGCTGATGGCTGCCATGTGGTTTCAGATTTTGCCCTTGTCCTCTCTGATGCTTCTGAACATAATAGAGCCCCATCCATGACTGTCACCTCTCACGCTTAACTGACTCCTAAACTCAGTCTGTTGTTCCTGTTTAACTGTGCTTGCTGCTCATGCCTGTTTTAGACTTTAGAAGTTGAGGAGGACTGGGGAAATAATTCAATTTTTATTCCAGTTGTTAGGAATTATTTGTTTACATCTCGCACGTAAGTAACGCCCTGGATCAGAGCTGGCTATTAGATAGCTGACAAGCTCATGTGGGCATAGTGGCACCACAATTAAAAACACAAAGGTCTCCCTTTTGGTAGTTAATAACTAATGTGAAACTTGCTTGCTATATCTGGCCTTGGAAATGTTAACCAGTTCATCAAAATCGTCCAAATCGCATATGCCTACAGTATGAGAGATTATTCAATCCGTCCTCAAATGAGGGGGCGCTATTGAGGTTAGACCATTTCAGAACAGTATTTTTAAACAGATATTTCTCATTGATGTATCTATAAATGTTAAATGTTTCCAATGACCAGCCTCCTCTGATATGTACATGTATTTATATTTCAACCAGACACACACAGAGAAGGTGATCTAAGCTGACTGACAAGAGTTGTATGACAGCACAAATGACAGGTCGTGTTTAGGAAAACATTATCTCTGAGTTATCATGTTCATAGAGCCTAGTTTAATAATGAATGTGCGGATGAGAATGTGTTTTCATACTGGTACTTCAGCAAGGCTCTGTAAACACAGGGCCTAAGCTCCATCCTCAAAACTCATGGCCCCCAACTCCTACCTTGTGTCCCTCATCTCCCAATCCCTGTGTCCATACCGTCCCTCACCATGGAGCTCTCTGGACCTCCCTGCCCTCCTCATTTCTTTCCACACCCTGTCAGAGGGAGAGAGGGGATGGCAGAGTCACACACACTGAAATGGAACATAATAGATATGACCCAATACACCAGTAGAGTAATCAACACACAGAGACACAAAAACACATCCACACACTCACACACATGAATAAAGTTGAACATGGGAACAGTCTATTGAGTCCAGGCTATAATAATCGGGGTAACTCTATACTCCTGAGAGAGATTCCTGGGCAGAAGGGGTGGAACCCTTTAACATTGACTACACACTGAGATCCACTGCACCACGGAAACATCTCACTCATACCCACAGAGAGCTCTGCTAGGAAAATAAATAGACAGATCATATACGTTCAGAGAGACTCCCCTCACACAGCCACACAGAGAGAAAATACAAAGACACACAGAGAAAACACTAACAAAGGACACACCGGAAGCAAACAGAAGATGGGTACAACAAGGCCTGGCAGTTATAAAATATGTATAATAATAATGTGCCTGTAATAAAATATGGTGTTATAAGTGGCTTCATGTACCCATCATGTACATAACTAACAAAAGCACATACGGTTTCATTTGTGTGGGGGGAAACAAAGCGCCCTCCATGTGGTGTGGACAATGAGGTGAACCTCACCCCACAACGAAGAGATCAAATGTTTCTAACAACTACAAGTCTACTGTGTAGGTAAGAGAAAGCTAGAAGATCAGGCTCGAGATAAGAGTGGAAGGTAACACTAGAGGTTATTATGGAGGAGGGGGAGCAGGGGACCTGTTTTACCACATAACCTGTGAACGACAGACAGACAGACAGACAGACAGACAGACAGAGCGAGAGAGAAAGGGAGAGAGAGAGAGACATGTGGCATGACCAACACTTAAGCCACTAATGGGTGATTTGGTGAGAGGAGAAGATCAGCAGACGTCCAAGCGACAATGTTTACTCTGTTTTTTAAGGGGTATGGGGGGAACAAAAACACCCGGCAATGACACACACACCTCCTCTACAACCAGCAGCACACACAGCCTGCTGTCTTTATTTTTTTTATTTAACTTTTATTTAACTAGGCAAGTCAGTTAAGAACAAATTCTTGTTTACAATGACGGCCTACCCCGGCCAAACCCTTCCCTAACCCGGGCGACGCCGGCCCAATTGTGAACCGCCCTATGGGACTCCTGATCACAGCCGATTGTAATACAGCCCGGTATAGAACCCAGGTCTGTAGTGACACCTCTAGCACTAGTGCCTTAGACCGCTGCGCCACTCGGTCCCATTGCTCCATTGATTGAATCACACAGCGCATCAGGATACTTACAGATGGTTAAAGGCACAGGTTTTAGTGATTTTTCAGAGTGGCTGGAAGCAGTTGTAGCTGAGGCCTCTGACTGGGATGCCTGTTCATCTGCAGTAACACTATTGATTTGAACATCAAGAACTCATATTGACAATTCTCAGAACATGCCCTATGCTGTATTCATAAAATAGAGTGTAGAATATGGCGCTGAACCACGATCACATGCAAGCATGCAAAGCCCAAAAATAGGAGTATTGTATCTAGTATAACCACTTTGTGGTAAAGCATATTTGCGCTAGAAAAGTTACTGGTAAACCTAAACTAAAATGAGGCTATGAGCTAATGCTAAAATTAACCCTTCTGTCTCAATCATCAGTTGGTGAGAAATATGTCGCTCTGGAGACTAACGGTCACAAAGGTGTTACATAACCAAAATCATTTCCACATCCTTTGACCTGAATGAGAACACTCAGAGTAACACTCATTATTCATGTCATTGTGACCATCAGGTCTCATTGTATCACAAGAATGGATTACAGATGCACATGACTTAAGGAACATTCACAGTGCTAAAAATATAAAGTCTAACTTTGGGTACTTTGAAGCAGCTGTGGCGGAAAGAGGAAGGCTTATGTCCAGGATTTGTGGAGCTGCTCTCTGACTTCAGAAGAGGAAGTGATGTGAGTAAGAGATCCTTCCCTTGCTTTTCTCTTTATACATCTCTTTTTCAAATCCAAACAAGGTCATACTAACAGGAATACACAGTGGATTTCACCCAGCAATCCTCATGCAGAATAGTAACAGAATATTTTCTTAGTATTGTCTTGCCTGATCTTTGTGCAAAGGAGGAAACCTAGACCTTGTGCATTCAGTGTACCCTAAATAATGGTCCCCCTTAACCAGTTTAACCATAATTGAAATCCCCGTGCATGACGTTGACAACATCCTTGCATCTGTAAACACCGTAGAAAATAGGTTAAATGTATATCATTTAGCCATGGAAAGTCCCCTTTCACTGAAATAGAGCATGAGAACAGTTAGGCTTGACTGCTGTGATGACTTCCCTAGTGAAGGCTGGCCAGCATCTAAAAGTAGAAACAAAGGAAACTCAGATCCTCAGATCCTCTAATACCACTCTGCCTTGTTGGGTCTGAGAGGAGGTATGGAGATGAGTTGAGGAGTCACAATATCTGCTCTTACTCAATGGGACATTTTGCTTGCTAGCAGTCCTGGGATAACTATAGTTTTAAATATGCTAAATCCATAGATTAGGGCCAAATGTATTTATTTCAATTGACTGATTTCCTTATGTTAACTGTAACTCAGTAAAATTGTTGGCTGTTGAGTTTATATTTTTGTTCAGTATATATATTTCTAATACCTTGCATATAAAATACCTTTCAATATTGTGTTTTTCTGAGAGGTATTCAAAATACTTTCAAAGGTGATTCGTTTTTCTGAGACCTTTATTTGAATATCAAAGGAAATAATTGCCTGTAGTTGATTTTCTATATCTGACTACTATTGAACTACCTCAAGTATTTGAAATGTTGGTGTTTTCTAATAAACTACAAAATACAAACTTACCTTTTCTGCCCAGGTCTGCTTGCTAGACATTACAAGAAATAGTTTTGTTTCTCTAAATGTCTGTCTGTCTCTCGCTCTCTCTCACTTTCACATAACTCCATAGGGCTAGAGACAAGTCAGGTAACCACAGACTGTGTCACAACAATCCATGTTCACTTACAAGAAAGGCACTTCACATTTGTTTTGTCATTTAGCAGACATTCTTATCCAAAGTGACTTTCAGGAGAAATTAGGGTTGTGCTTTGCTCAAGGGCACATCGACAGATGTTTCACCATGCAGGGGCCGTAATAACAGCTGCCAGATGTGGGGAGTCTCAAGAGCCCAGTCACATTCTCACAGACAATGGAATGCTTGTGAGTAGCCCCAACAGGAAGTGAGGTCAGGGCTCTTGACCCCTCCCCTGAGCTAAGTGGGAGCTGCAAGGTTGGGGGTTCCTCTCTCCTCTGTGAGGCTTTGCAGTGCACTCTCTCTCAAATGTCTTGTCCCATCATAAACTCCCTGACAATGTGCAGTCAGTCCATAAGCGCTTGCTAGACATCCAGATTACTCACGGTCCATTCAAACTGCCAACGCTTAAGTGGAGGACGTCACTGACATGGAGGTACGAAAATAATTGGCGCCTTAGAGGGTAGGTACGCCCACGTGTTGAAGAGCCTCTCTCAGTTTCCAGAGAAACAGAACGTTAACTTTGAGTCTCCTTTTGATTTCTCCCAAATATACAGTGTGTTTCTATTCAAGATCATTTCACAATTTCCCTGCTTCTGAGAGAACACCTCCCACGCAGCTGGTGGAGGAGGAGAGGTGGAAGGAAGAAAGGTGGGAAGGATGTCTACAGTTGGTGGGTGGGGTTTGCCCAATCACTGCCTGTCTCCTCTTACTATGCAGCTCTATTCACTCTCAACTCACTCACCAACACAGGGAGAGAAAGCAGACCGTTTATGGACTATATGTTTAATCTGTGTGAGTTTCATTACCTAGTTTAATTTGCCACCAAGATGTGTGTAATGTGTCATGTGGTCTCTGGCTGCTGTATACAACAGCATTACATTGATGTCACTCTGCATCACGGTACAGTAGCTAGGCTGGATTTCTGGCTTGATAATGACTGACAGAACATGCCCATACTCACCTCTCCCCTACCTTCTTGACTGACAGCAGACCAATTGCCATGATGTATTGATTAAAGACAAAAACAAGAATGAGTCAACATGAACAACTGACTCAACACTTATTTACATGTTTTGCTATGAGCCATATCAAAGTTGAAATGCAAATACATTTCCTTTCCCTAATAGTAAAATCTAATTACAAATAATGTATGGGAAACACTGAAATTCTTCCGTATATGAATAGCCTGTATGCCAGAGACAGTAATTGCAGTACTGTAGTCTGTCAGAAGACTCCTCGGGTCTCAGGCTAGTTTAGATTTGGAGGAGCACTGGACTCACGTTCATCCAGGGAGCGCGAGGGCTCCGGAAGTGAGGTGGTGGAACATTAAGGACGAAAACATCTGGACTTCATTTGTACACTGGACAGAGAAGAACTCACAATGAAAATGCAATTTGTTATCCTGTAAGTCTAATTAGTGACTATGAATAAAGGTAGAGGGTTTATCTGAACATTATAAGTGAAAACCATTAACCACCAATGAGACTGGTGTTCATATTCTGTAGTAGGACGTTTCGACAGTGGTTCTGAGGAAATATGTGTGTGAACGGCGCGTAATGTGCGCGCGCCTCCCTGTTGTTCCATAGCCGGTGGAGCTGTTGTTCTCAGAGTTAGAGAAGGAACAACCACACGGACACTGGGAATAGAGCAACAAAGGAGAAAGTATGAGCCTAACGAAAAGTCTTAGGCATTGTCTTTAAAGTATTTTGTATTGGGAATCATTCAGTCTTCGCAGTATATACTTTTTTATTTTGAGGCAGAGTAGTTCCAGCTATGGATTTACCTTTGACCAGACAAGCAACACTGCCCAGTCGTCATCCGAACTTTTGACCAGACAAGCAACACTGCCCAGTCGTCATCCGAACTTTTCTCCTCATTACCCTCTACCCAGAAGAAGACAGCGCTCACAAATCAGGTGAACTTTTGAAAATGCATTTGATTTGGAGATAGGTAGCCACATGCTACACCTTTGTCGACAACAACCACAACTACACCGGCCGACTTCGCACATGGGGTAAGTGGTTTAATGTGTAAACCTACCAGCAAAATTGTACAATTGTGGCAAGTGTACACTCTACACGTGCCGTTTGTTAGAAAAACAAAGAAACGATCAATCAATGAACAATGTGCAGCGAGTCTGCAACACACGAGGGCGGTTATGAACTTCGCCCACTTTGGGAAGATATAGCCTATTATTTTATATTAACCTACCCAAAGACCTATAGCACGTATTTAGTGGCAACCACTGACGTCTAATCACACAGGATTGTTTAAGTAACCCTAATGATACTAGAATTGGGCAGCATGAATGATTACCACACCAGGATGCAGTCAAACGTGTTGAGAGGTTATCAGTATATAACGTAAAAGGGAACCACACACAAATTCTAAGAGAAGTTTATGGGTGTCTTGGGTGATGCCTTATTAGTGTCCCTCAAGGTTGTACATTAGATGATTAATCGAACAACCAGAAAATTATCCCTCAATAAATATGTTGTTTTTATTCTCCGAGAATAACAGATGTTTTGGAACGTTGTGTTTAATGAGTAACATTATCCATTAAATATTAACAAGCCACGGTGCCCGCTGCTGGCGGATCCACTACTGCTCTATGTGTATTGTAGTTTGTCGAGGGGGGTGGGGCTGTGGTCCCCTGGCTTTAGCTTCGCATGGGGCTTCTATACGTCTTGTAGCGGTTGCAAGACCCGCTGTGCCCCCCTCCTGTGTTGTCGAGGTCCGCTCATCCGTCACTGTAAAGGGCGCATTGTCCTGAAAGGATGTTTTAATAAAACAAAAGGCTCCATTATACCATCTCACCGGAGCGGAGCTGCTTGGTGGGCGGATCGGGGTCCCCAAGTGCCTGGTGGATTAAACCTCATTTCCATTCTAAAATGTTTTGAAGTGTTCCAAAATGAATAAAGGCTAATATATATATATATATATATATATATATATATATATATATTTAGCAACACTGCTCAGTTTTATCTTAAAAGATAAAGAAACTGTTCATAATTCTATTGTAAAAGCCCTTACCTACTTGCTGCACACTTTCACAAACCATTACATTAGGCTAACCTATCTGTTCTGTCATACTGTACATGTATTATATGCTGAGCTCTTAACTGACTACAAAATCAAATCAAAGTATTACACAAGGAAAAAATACACAATGAGTAATGGTAACTTGGCTATATATAATGGGTACCAGTATGTAGTCGATGTGCAGGGGTACTTAAAAAATATATATTTCACCTGTTATTTAACCAGGTAAGCTAGTTGAGAACAAGTTCTCATTTACAACGGCGACCGGGCCAAGATCAAGCAGAGCAGTGCGACACAAACAACACTGAGTTTCACATGGAATAAACAAGCGTACAGTCAATAACACAATAGAAGAAAAATGAGTCTATACAGTGTACAAGGTAATTGAGGTAGATATGTATTATAGGTAAAGTAAAGGGGTAAAGTGACTAGGCAACAGGATAGATAATAAACAGCAGCAGCGTATGTGATGAGTCAAAAGAGAGCGCAAAAAGGTTCAATGTAGATATTTGGTTAACTATTTAGCAGTCCTACGGCTTGGGCGTAGAAGCTGTTCAGGGTCGTTTTGATTCCTGACTTGCCAGGCGGTAGCAGAGAGAACAGTCTATGACTTGGGTGGCTGGAGTCTTTGACAGTTTTTAGGGCCTTCCTCTGAAACTGCTTGACATTACAGTTCAGCGTGTTGAATATGTGGATTAAGATGTGTGGAACAAGATGTGTCATAATTGTCTGGGTTGTGTGGATTTAGGTGACTGCGGTGATGTCTGTTATGGTGTGTTTATGACCCATTCTGCACCTTGGCCAAGATTAATGAAAGTGTTTGTTAGGATCACAGTTTTGGGTCACATTGACAATGAAAAGCATAAACGCACCCTGCACGTTTCTGCTCTTTGAAAGAATAGCATTATGCAAAAACACCTTACAGACACACCCACACAGAATGAGGGTGTCGGTAATCTATTCATGGGTAAGAGAAACACAGAGATAAGCGGATAAGGAGGAGGAACTGGTGTTTTATTACCCTGATAAAAACACCCATCCATCATTCTCTCTCTCCTCAGCTCACTCTCTTCAGTGTGCTGGTCATTAAACATCTCTAAAATGTTAAAAGCTCCTGATGACATTAGCTCATGCTTAACCAATGGCAACAGAGCGCTAAACTAACTGAATGCTTAGATGCACATGGGAACCACGACAGACAAAAAAACACCAATTAAAGACAAGCAAACATTTCTCCATGATAACATAATTTGAGAGGGGTGGTGGGTGGGAGAAGGACATACACTGAGTGTACAAAACATTAAGAACACCTGCTCTTTCCATGACATAGACTGACCAGGTGAATCTAGGTGAATGTTATTGATGTCTCTTGTTAAATTCACTTCAATCAGTGTAGATGAAGGGGAGAAGACAGGTTAAAGACAGATTTTTAAGCCTTGAGACAATTGAGACATGGATTGTGTGTGTGCCATTCAGAGGGTGAATGTGCAAGACAGATTTAATTAAGTGCTTTTGAACAAGGTAAGGTAGTAGGTGCCAGGCACACTGGTTTGTGTTAAGAACTGAAATGTTGCTGGGTTTTTCACGCTCAACAGTTTCCTGTGTGTATCAAGAATGGTCCCCCACCCAAAGGACATCCTGCTAAGCATTGTAGTCATTGGAAGCATTGGAGTCAACATGGGCCATCATCCCTGTGGAATGCTTTTGACACCTTGTAGAGTCCATGCCTGACAAATCGAGGCTGTTCTGAGTGTAAAGGGGGGAGGTGTTCATAATGTTTGGTGTTTTCAGTGTATGTTGGTGGAGAAGAATATCAGGTGTGAGATGGGGATGTTGTGGAGTGCTGTGGGTTGTTTCGGGTGTGGATGGGACGCCTGTGCTACGGGGGGGGGGGGGGGCTGGCCGACAGGCTGGAGATAGATAGATATAACCTGATCTAGGCAACTGGCCATCTGCTTTGGGACCATGTGACCTCACTGCTCATTACACTAGAACAAAACCCGCCACGCCGCTGCCACAACTAACCTCTGCCAACCCTCTTCACACACGTTCACTTCACACACTCTCATCTCTGGCCCAAGTGACAGAGTCCTGGAGTGCTGCTGTTAACAGCTCCAACACACCAACAGTCAACCATACACACAGGGTAACCAGGCGGACATGACAGCAGCATCCACACAGTGTAACCAGGCGGACATGACAGCAGCATCCACACAGTGTAACCAGGCAGACATGACAGCAGCATCCACACAGTGTAACCAGGCAGACATGACAGCAGCATCCACACAGTGTAACCAGGCAGACATGACAGCCGCATCCACACAATGTAACCAGGCGGACATGACAGCAGCATCCACACAGTGTAACCAGGCAGACATGACAGCAGCATCCACACAGTGTAACCAGGCGGACATGACAGCAGCATCCACACAGTGTAACCAGGCAGACATGACAGCAGCATCCACACAGTGTAACCAGGCGGACATGACAGCAGCATCCACACAGTGTAACCAGGCGGACATGACAGCAGCATCCACACAGTGTAACCAGGCGGACATGACAGCAGCATCCACACAGTGTAACCAGGCGGACATGACAGCAGCATCCACACAATGTAACCAGGCAGACATGACAGCAGCATCCACACAGTGTAACCAGGCAGACATGACAGCAGCATCCACACAGTGTAACCAGGCGGACATGACAGCAGCATCCACACAGTGTAACCAGGCAGACTTACTGTTAAAGACAAAAAAAGGATTTAAAGGGATTCATTGGATCTCATGCTCTGGCTCTGACACATGTTTTTGGGTTTAGCAGTCCGTATAGAGTGAATCTAAACTCCATGATGTCAGACTGCTCTCTGGTTAAATCCAGCAGATCATGACATCATCATGTTGGGGTCAGGAGGTCTCTGGGTGCTGTTACCCACCCTGGCTCCTTCCCTGCTCAGTCACCAGTTTATCCCTCATGAACTGAACCCCCCCCCCCCCCCATGGGCCCCAGGGCCACCAAAGCCTACTGAATGGAGGAAGACTGCAAGGAGAAGTAGCGCGTGAGAAATGCAAGTCAAATCAATGGACAAATAAATAAACCAATGTAGAAAGTAAACAGATGGATAAATAAATTGATGATAATTCAGCAGTGGGAACTGGATGTCTGGGATTATTTCTTGGCCAGGTCGGAAGCCGGGTCACATGGGGGTTGAAGTTGGAGGGAGATGTGGGTGGGGTCGTCCCTAAAGGATGCTCATGTTTCAGCTCCAATCCTGGGAGAGCGAGGCCGCTAATACGAGCAGTGAGAAGTATTTTTCCTTAGGGACGCTGAAGGCTCTTGTTGTCTACTACACACAGCCACTTTACTTTAGTCAGCCATTTCAGAAAGGAGTACGGACAGCGGAAAGATCAGAGAAGGGAACAACGGGTGCAACAACCTTCTGGCTTGTACAGGCAGGGTTAAAAGGAAGCACTCACGTGTCAATCCCCTACTTACAGATAAGAGCTGCAGGACTGACTAAAAATGGATCCTACAACCAATGTGTGTAATGCCTTTACAGGGGTGGATCCCCAAATATATGTATAAAGTGATCAAAACAAATGTAGATTAAAGGATAAGCAGCATATCATTTATAAATGTGTGCATGCTCTTCTCCTTCGGGAAAACATTTGCTGACTCAAAGGGGGTGTGGCAGGTATTAAAACACTTCTGCGCTACCTGCCGTGAGGATCAGTGGAGGCTGCTGAGGGTAGGACGGCTCATAATAATGGCTGGAACGGAGGGAATGGAATGGCAACAAACACATGGAAACCATGTGTTTGATGTATTTGAGACCATTCCCCTCCAGCCATTACCACAATTCTGTTGATCCCAATTAAAGTGCCACCAACCTCCTGTGGTGTGGATACTCTTGTGGATACTCTTGTGGATACTCTTGTGCATCCTCTGTCGAACTTGGTATTCGAGGAGGGGAGCAACCTCCTTCGTTCGCCTACTAACGAATTAACACTCGACCACTTATCGGTTTTACCGGGTCACGGAGGAGAGAGGAAGGAGAAGTCAATGGGAGGACGGTCTTTTGCCCAAATGAGAATCTCCGCTAGCCTGAAAAACACTTTTCCTGGGTGTGGCAGCTGTAGAAAAATAAGTGCCTTCTGTTCGCAGGCTGCAGAAGTATAAGCTGCAACAAACAGCTGACAGCATGTAGCTTTCTGATACACAGCCAAGCACTGGGAGTGTCTCCGATCAGGAAATATATGGCCTGCTCTGCTTTTTTCCCATTCCCAACATCTTACACACATACACAGACACATGCAACTATTTCCAAACGTAATCTGTCTAACACACCCGGACTCACTGTGAGACGTGATCTCAGGAATACTTTATAAATATTTAGTTGAGCAGACATTTGGAGGAGGGAAAGGTTTGGGGTATTTCAGTCCAGGATGATGTTTAAATTCCTTACCCAAATCCAACAGCTTTAAAAGGTCCTGTTACATATCCCGTCTTCTCTAGTCACTTAACCATAAACGTATCCATGGCTACGCACCCTAATACCCTCACCAACATACCAGCATGCCTGACATATCATTAAAGGGATTTGGTTCAAATCATCCTGCACAGTTGTGATAGAGGCATTTCTGTATCATACAGTATTTTTAACTTCACTGTGGACCACCCATAGACTGGCAGAAACTTTCTGCCAGTCTAAGTAATTAGGGTTAAGAAAGGTTATTGGATTGCAATATTGGATCTTTCATCCATGGCACATGAAACAATAACAAACCACCTCAACATTTTCATTTTGGTTTTGTGGCTTTCGAAGAAGGCGACAACACTTTGAGAACTGTACAGTGTACGAATACTGTGATTTACGGTAGGGAGGGAGTGGAATGAGCTCCGCGCTCCTGCTACAGCTGTATGGTTAATCAATGTGGTCAGATTGTGGTTTCCTGGTGTCTGGTCAATCCCAGTCAGTGGTCATGTTTCAGTGATGTTGGAGCAGGTACACATGGAGATGTGTGGTTTGGAACCCCACTCCCACCCACATCCCTCCATTCTGGCAGCCATTGTTATTCTGAGCTGGCTTTGTTTGTGCAGCTGGAAGAAAAGCTGTGCTTCTTCAACCCCCCCCACATGGAGAAGGAGGGAGACAAGGAGTTGGAGTCAGGCCTTTCAGGATTGTTCAAGTGGGAGAAGCTCAGATTAAAGTTCTTAGAGCAGTGTTTGACTCGTTTACTGAGACTTGGAACTCTGAAAGAAGGTCTGTTCCATTAACAACGTTTTGGCGATGCATCTCTAATGTGTGATTATGAATAAAGATGGATGTGGCAGACTGACAGACTCTGTATTGGCTGGCCTACTTCCTCTCATTAACTGACTGACATACTGAAATGGGATTTTAAGTGAACTGCACAAAGAAAAACACATACCACGAGTAACTGAACTGGAGTGAGGTCATGCAGCAGTTCAGAATGCTTTATAGGAGTTGGCAGATCAATTTGAAATGGACGATGTTTGTCTCAACCAAACGTGACAACAGGTCAAATGTTGTAACTCTTGTGAGATCATCTCTCTGCTCCCGGTCAAAGTCAAGTAACCGTTCTCTCAGTGCCCTCGAAACCATACCCCCACAGCATGGCAGAGTACTTTCAGACCTGCTCACTATTAATATTATAGCATACATACACAAATATACACACATACAACTGTTCCGTCAAGGTACTTTTAGAGAGGTTGCAAGCCAGTGAAATAGTTGTAGCATGGCGCAAACTCCCAAATCTTTTCAGCTGTTATTGTGACTGCTGTATACATACCACCTCAGGCCAATCAAAATAATAAACTGGCACTTAACGAGCTGTACAAGGCAATAAACAAGCAGGAAGCCCTACACCCAGCGTCCGCCTTTCTGGTTTCCGGCGATTTTAATTCGGCATCGCTAAGACACGCGATGCCCCACTTCCATCAACACGTCTCCAACGCTACTAGGGGAGAAAGTCATAGACCACTGCTATTTTCCCCATAAGCAAGCATACAATCTCCTCCCTTGTCTGGCATTCGGGCAGATCAGATCATGACTCCGTACAGTTGCTTCGTCTTTACAAGCAGAAGCTGAAACATTGAGAAATGGTCACCAGAATCAGAGGGTATGCTTCAGGACTGCTTTGCTAGCGCTGATTGGAAATATGTTCTGAGACTCCACCGATTTACCGTTGACGAGCTTACCACCTCCGTCAATGACTTTGTTAGAAAATGCATCAGCAACGTTGTACCCACGGTCAGGGTTCACTACTTCGTCAAACAAAAGCCCTGGATTAACCCTGAGGTTGGCGCTAAACTAAAGAGCATGGCTACCGCACACAGCGCTATAGCATACAACCCTGCCATCCAGGACCTCTATGTTAGGCACTGTGAAAAGAAGGCCCGGAAAATCATCAAAGACCCCAACTACCGAAGCCATAGACAATTTTCTCAGCTGCCGCTCGGCAAGAGGTGCCAGTGTATCAAGTCTGACACCAACAGGCTCTTGAACAGCTTCCATGCCCAAGCAATACGACTGACAAATACCTAACCAAATAGCTACACAGACTTTAACTTGTAGCTTTATTTACCTTTTATTTCAGTATTTGCACTGTCTATGCACACTCACAGGGCCCTACAAACTCACACCCACTGTCACTCCAACACACACACACAAACACTCGCTCCATCATTCGCTCACTCACACATAATATGCACATTCATTTATACGGACTCTGCACACCCACTCACATGCAAGCTGCTGCTACTCTGTTTATCTCATATCCTGTTGTCCAGTCACTTTATCCCTATACATATCTACCTCCATCACTCCAGTATCCCTGCACCTGTAAATATGGTATTGGAACTGACTTTTTAAATATTTGCTGTATATAGTATGCCTACTTTCTTACGTTATTGTGTATAGCATATATATTATTCTTCTAGTATTAAATTGTTATGGATTATTGCATTGTTGGGCTTTGAGTTAGCAAGAAAGGCATTTCTCTGTACTTGTGCATGTGACTTGAAACTGAACCTCTTGGGTTGTTTCCGTACAGCTCACTCTGCCTCTGTATGTGGTCTGCTTTTACCATGTACTGTAACTGTATGTGTCCAGTCTCAGGGGGGATTGGTGCTCTTATATGTCAGTGCTCGGGAGGTCTCTGGATGTCGAAATATCCTCGTTGTTTTTCATGAGACACATTGGCTAGCTCTTGATAGTTTTTTCTAAAGAACATGTCATCCTGTCTAAGACTTTGTTGAATGTTCGTAGAGCGTGTTCTCTCACTAGGCAACCATGTATTTTTCTGACAGCAAAGCTCTGAATACAGGTCTGTATTAATAAAATATGGAAGGCTTCAATGCAGCATCTAAAACAGAATCTAAAAGCAATCAGAACTGCGTTGTCCCTCTCTGTTCGGCCCTATAGATGCTACCATATTTTTTTACACACTTCTCATCTCTTTCATTGGCACCATCCCCCTCTCCTCTATTGTGGCCTCCCAGCTCTCTGTCCCGTGACAGTCTGCTGTTATTGATGCATAGAAAGATCACAGGAACATCAGAGGAACAAGCATGCAGTTTGTCGTGTCACAGTCACTGCCTGCACCCTCACCACCAATTTGTGTACACACACACACACACACACACACACACACATAACTAATATTGCACACACATAGAGATGTGTCAAAGCATTTGGAATCTGCTTCTATAGTGCTTACATTCATTAACATGCATACATGCATGATCACATGCATGCTGTGCACATGGATGCTGTGCGCTATCCCAAACTCTCATTACACACAGTATCCTAGCCAGGCAATAGAATATAACCGGAGTAGGGCTGGAGTCCAAGTTCGAGCATCAGGTCAGAATAGGAGCTGGGACAAAGAAAGGGTGAATGTGCATTCAAAGCCTATTCCTTTAGGAGTACCTGACTGTGTTAAACAACAGCACAGAGGTGTGAGAATAGCAGCACTGCTGAAACCTGAAACAAGCACACCTCATCCTCCCTTGAGCTCAGCTGTTAGTTCCAGATCTGACCCATAATGGAACACCTTGTTCCGAACTGAAGGGTTCTGACCCAGACCAACCGGTTATGTTCAGGTCCAACAGAAGAACAGAGCTCCTTGTCCTCCCCCCCGCTGCTCTGAGCGAGCCAGGATACTGGTTCGAGACTGACTTGTCCTGCTGAAACTACTGAGCCTTGCGTTCGCATTGTTTTCAGTTTCAGAGCTGGATGGAGACAAGCAGGCCTCCGGGCTGAGTGTAAATATTCCAAGCCTTGCTTCTGTGGTTTACCAGTAATGTGACTAGTGTGTACGTGTCTTAGTGCCGTGAGAACATTAGCCTACTGTTATCTTTTACTACCACGCTTCCTTTGTGACACTAACCACGTTTCCGTCCACAGTTTTTATGCAAGTAAAGTCATACCTTTTTATAAAAAATAAATCACGACAGCTATGATGGAAACAAAGTGTAGGTACAATTTTTAAATGCAGACAGATAATTTTGTGTCTGTAAAATATATTATGCGAGAAATGGAGGTGGAAACACCTTTTTATGTGCAAATATTGATATAATAACTATCATATCAAAGTAAACTTGGAGTCACGCAATGATGTGTGTGTGGTCCTCCCACTACGACTCAGGAAACCATGCAGTTTATTAAGCTACAGATGAAATAAGTTGTGATGAACTTCACAGGGTGGAGCTTGATGCTCCTTTCCAATAACTGTTTGGGGTCTTATTCTGGTGACATGATGATCGATGCTTGACCGCCGTTTGACAAATACAAATATTCTCGCTCTTATCCATAATAATCTCATCTTGTAGACTAGCCTACCCTCACTGTATCTGTGAGTCCACGTGCCAAGACTAGAGTAGGAACATGTGCTATTTAACAAAACATTTTGTGACAACACTATTGGGAGAGTTGAATTTAATGGAAACCCATTAAACTTTTTAGATTTTTATTTGGTTACAAGCAAAAAAACTATGTCATCGCACAGATTTTTTTTATCCACAAGTCCATTTGGTTGAAACACACTACTGGTGAGGAAATTCCCATTTTCTTTGTGCTGATGTTAGTCTAGTCACATACAAATCTGTCGCCAACTGGATGGAAACCTAGTTACTGTGATCTCTTGAGCGACGTATAACTGCTCAGGTTGTTGCGAACCTTTCGTGTGAAATGAGTGTTGAAATGATGTGGTGTTAAGACGGCTCAGGGTGTCATGACGAGCCTCAAACCAGAGAGTGGTTGGTTCCTTTATATGGAGTCATGAGGCCTTAATACGGAACTATAAGAACATGTCTGCTCCAGATGTGTTCTAAGTCAGCTCTTTGTGCCCTTGTGCTTTGATCTCTGTGGTAAGTGTCAAGTATATCGGAGGAGGAGGGGGAACATGGAGAGAGGGAAATGTGGTCCCTTTAAATCAGGACGCCGGATGAAAGAGAAACATGCAGAATAGTGCGACGTAAGAAAATGAATAATTTGGTAGTGTGCCCCGTGGGACAGGGGTTGACAGGAATGGACTGAGGGTAAATGTATTACAGTAATTGCCTCAAAGGCGCCACCCCCTCTGATGCATTGCCCCTCCCCGTTGGGTAAGGGCAATACTGCACGATGCCCTTCTTCAGTTGTCCCTCTCAAGTGGAGGGAGAGAGGGCACATATCCATCCATTGAAAGTAAACATTGCTTCTTGACCGAACTGTGCAGACAGAAACTAGACCCCCAAAAGAGGCTGTGCTCAAACTGTCATCTGCTGATGAGGGGAAGGTCAATCCCTAATTACAAGATTACCCATCATTCAGTGTTTATTTATTTTTACACTTCCTCGATAATCTGCCAGCTTCAGCAAGATTTTAACAAATCCCCACACCATACGACAAGGGGGGAGAGGAAGACATTCTGTCTTTGAAGCTAAAAACAATGTGCCTTCCAGGGAAGAAGTTAGCATCTCTGCAAATTAGAGTTCTGTAACAAAAAACAGAAGTAGATATCTGGTCACAGTATGTAAGAAAATATATTTCTGTTATTTTTTTCTGCATCAGTAGAAGTTATCTGACTCTGTACTACTATAGCTATGCAGTGATAACGCATGAATGTAAATATTTAATGATCATTACTGGACTAATGTTTCACTATAACTCATCTAAACAATACGTCCAAGTGAAGAGCCAGAGGAATGTGTTTGTCTCGGACATGGTTTGGTAAGTTTACACAAAGCAAGCTACAAAGACATTTTTCCACCATATTTAAAAAACTCTTTCCCCTGTGGAATTCCTCTTAAAGCTTAACACTGAGATATTGCAGGCTTCCATCTCATATCACTGGTCCGTCCGGCCTCTCTACAGTACAAGTCACAGAGCGACACAGAAACAGGCTCTCTTCCTCTCGCCTCTGTTTTTTGTTTCATTTAGCTGCCTGGCGGTCATATGAACAGTGCAAGTCTCTCAGCGACAGAGCCTCGTCTCTCTTGAGTCTGAGTTTCACTCCCCCACAATCAGTCAGTCCACGCTGTAGCCAGCTCCACAAAGCCAGGTGCTACAGAACTGTATGTCAAAGGTCAAATCACAGACAGACCAAGTGATTCACTCTCCAGTCCAAAGTCTGCTCGTGGAGATTTCACCATAGCCATTTCCTTTGTTTAGGAAATTGAGCTCTAAACAGTTGTGAATATCAGTGTCAAAGTGGTATGCATATAGATAAGATTATGCTGGTGTGTCTGTGTGAGTGATAATATTTTTCTTTTGGCATTTTGCAGGTGTCTGTGTGTATCTCTTGTGTCTGGTCCACTAGCATGCGTGTGTTGTTGTGTGGCGTTTCAGTGTTTGTCAACAATCTCCCCAAGGAGAAGTGGGTGTGGAGTCAGGCGCAGGAGAAAGCAAATTTCGAGAAGGGCGTTTTATTAACAAGTCCAAAGAACAGGAAACAGGACTACAACAGTAGCCTCAAAACAACCGGACCCCGTCCAGGAAAAAAACACCTGTTCAACAGAACACAAGAAAACGCAACCCAAACTAAATGCCAGGAAACGTAACAATCCCGCACAAAACCCAGAGGGTATGGCGAGATAAAATACCCCCCCCCCCTAATTACCCTAAATCAAACACAGGTGAAACACAAGACGGACACAACCAAATGAAAAGGAAAAAGGATCGGTGGCAGCTAGTAGACCGGCGACGCCGAGCACCACCCGAACAGGGACCTTCGGTGGAAGTCGTGTGTGTTGCTATTTGTGTGTTTTTTTTCTCCTGGTGTGGGTTTCAGCCCTGCTGCATGGCTGTGCGGTTGTGGGTGTTATCAGCCTGCCTGTCAACACTGAGCCATTTAGAGGAGATAACACCAGGCAGGAAGAAGGGCAGGGGAGGATCACTGCTCTCTCTCTTTCTCTCTCTCTCACAGATCATCATTGATACCACCACCACCACCACCAACCTACTGCATGACTGTTGCCCTGAAGACTTACCCTGGGTTAATGTAGCAGTTAGTGTTATTTCATTAACGCCTCACAATTGGGTTGTTAATGTTGTATGTATTTTCCCTATGGGAAAACACCCCGAGATAAAACCTCTTCTGTTTGTGACTGCAGATGGAACTCAAAGACCTATCTATCTATACAGTGACCGCGGTTAGGGTTTAGGATGAGTCCTGCTCGTGTCTCTTCTGCTCTGTGACCACTCACCTAGCTGAGTTTTTAAAGTCACACTTTATTTGGCCCATCTGTACATGCTCTACAGAGGATCATACTATCAACAAACTATCTGTTGATAAGCAACTGCTTGCTAGGGTTAGGTTTAGAATAAGGGCTAGGGTTAGCTAGGATAAGTGTTAAGGTTAGGGTTAAAGCTAGGGTTAGTAGCTAGTTAGTTAGTTGAAATGTTGCTGATAGACTATTCAAATAGTGTTTCTGCCCCTGGTCCTGCTGGTTTTGTGAACTTGAATGCTCTGCCTCTACTTCTGCCTTGCCCTGGGAACGGACTGAGGGCAATCAATGCTGCAGTGATGGCTGTGAAATCACTTCATGTCATGGATGGAGCCCTGGGGCTCAGGGATGTGGAGAGAGAGCAGAGACACACTGCTGCCACCTGCTATCACCAGCAAATTCAGTCCCACTACATCCTGACTGTGAAGCTAAGCTCAGTGTGTGGCTAACTGGCTGGGGCTGTAGAGGGCTTGTCCTTCCCTGCCCGTTTCCACTATGTAATGACTTGTAGCTATAGAAGAGAGTGTAGCTGGTGTCTGTGTGTAAAGTAGAGACCAGGGGGGGGGTGTCATCTGATTTGGAAAACACTGTCTTGTAAAGGGTGATATACAAGTGTCACTGATCGTCTGTAGAGCATCTACACATTTGTATGCAAATAGTTTGTGTGCATATGAATGCCCATTATTTTGGAATGAGATGTTTGACAAGCAGGTGTCCACATAATTATGATCATGTAGTGTACATGATCTAAGTGTGTTAGTTGGTATTCAGCAGTCATAAAATGGGCCTTATTTACATTGAAGAGCAACTCAAATATGTGACTTTCAGCTCTGCAGAGATGAGATAATGACTTACAATGAAATAATGTAGTCATCAAATAGGCCTAAAACAAAACTCCTGCGTTGTCTTGGCTGTGTGCTTAGGGTTGTTGTCCTGTTGGAAGGTGAAATATTGTAATAAAGTCATGTGAATAAATTATGGTTAATAAGTGATAAGCAGTAATGGACAGTCACTACCATCGTGGGACTTTATTTAGTTGTATTCTCTGTTACAGCATTCAACCCACATTATGCTTTGTGCATTTTAATGTCGTGTCTTTTTAAACTGTGATTTATTTTTGTATTATCTAACTGAAACTAAACCGACCTCAGCGTAGCTCTCTCTTATCCGATAGAACGTTTGTCTGTCTGACAGGAAGAGGTTTTGAGTGAGTTGTGTTTTTAGTCTCTGCGACTGTAGACTTCGTGATTTATAGATCCATACCATAGTGTGTTTGTGTGCATCTATTATAGATCTATAATGGGTCAACAGAAACCACGTCATGGCAATACTTGCTGTAGATACTATGTATGATGTACAGTAGCTTCCAAACGTTGTTAGGTTACAGTTAAAATTGATTTGATGAGGGGAAAACATGTTTTATTTTATCTACATACTATACCCCATAATGACAACGCAAAACAAGTTTAGACATTTTTGCTATTTTATAAAAAATTAAAAACTGATAACATTTATATAAGTATTCAGGCCCTTTACTCAGTACTTTGTTGAAGCACCTTTGGCAGCGACTACAGCCTCGATTTGTCTTGGGTATGATGCTACAAGCGTGGGGGCACACCTTTTCTGCAGATCCTCTCAAGCTCTGTCAGGTTGGAAGGGTAGCGTCGCTGCACAGCTATTTTTAGGTTTCTCCAGAGATGTTCCGTCAGGTTTATGTCCGGGATCTGGCTGGTTCACTCAAGGACATTCTGAGACTTGTCCCGAAGCCACTCCTGCGTTGTCTTGGCTGTGTGCTTAGGGTCGTTGTCCTGTTAGACTGAAGCGAAGGTTCACCTTCCAAGGTCCCGAGTGCTCTGGAGCAGGTTTTCATCAAGAATCTCTCTGTACTTTGCTCCGTTGATCATTTCCTCGATCCTGACTAGTCTCCCAGTCCTGCCGCTAAAAAACATCCCCACATCATGATGCCACCACCACCATGCTTCACCGTAGGGATGGTTTCAAGTTTCCACCAGACGTGACGCTTAGCATTTAGGCCAAATAGTTTAATATTGGTTTCATCAGACCAGATAATCTTGTTTCTCATGGTCTGAGAGTCTTTAGGTGCCTTTTGTCAAACTCCAAGCGGGCTGTCATGTGAGGAGTGGCTTCAATCTGGTTACTCTACCATAAAGGCCTGATTGTTGGAGTGCTGCAGAGATGGTTGTCCTTCTGGAAGGTTCTCCCATCTCCACAGATGAACTCTAGAGCTCTTTCAGAGTGACCATCAGGTTCTTGGTCACCTCCCTGACCAAGGCGTTTCTCCCCCGATTGCTCAGGAAGGTTCCAAACTTCTTCCTTTGATGGAGGCCACTGTGTTCTTGGGGACCTTCAATGCTGTATACATATATATGCTGTATCTTTTTGGTACCCTTCCCCATTTCTGTGCCTCGGCACAATCCTGTCTTGGACAATCTATGTCCAATCAATTGAATTTACCACAGGTGGACTCCAATCAAGTTGTACTAACATCTCAAGGATGATCAATGGAAACAGGATGCACCTGAGCTCAATTTCGAGTCTCATAGCAAAGGATCTGAAATATGTAAATAAGGTATTTCTGTTTTTGCTGAGGAATTGTTTTTATTTAATCCATTTCAGAATAAGGCTGTAACGTGACAAAATGTGGAAAATGATAAGGAGTCTAAATACTTTCCAAAGGCACTGTATGTTTCAAGCTCCATTGCTTCCTGACCTTATACACTGCATTGTGTCTAACGGTCCTGCTGAGATAGAAATCTCTCTTCCTTCCTGCACTGACATCGTTAATGCTCCATCTCACTGCATTTGTGTTGATACCGCAGAGACACTATTGACACTTGGCGTCAAGGGTGATAACCTGTGGTCAGGGACCGGGGTGGGGGAGGAGGCGTTAAGGGGAGGGAGTGCAAAATGGAACAATCCTCCAGACCGCTAGCAGAGCTCTCAACAAGTATGCTCACCACACCATTAGACGGGCCAAAAATGGAACCCGACAAGGCATCCAATCACAGCAAAGATGGGTCCTACCCAGCGTGGGACTATGATGGATAATGATAACCCATAACCCTCTGGCTGCTCTAAAACCTGAGAGAGATTAGCTAGGAGGAGGAGAGAGATTACTACTACAGAGGTAAGATTGTGTCTGTCTGGTGCTTTGATGAGAATACAACAGCTTTAATGTGATAGAGGGTTAGTGTGAAGTAGAGGTCATCTCAGATCTGGAAATTTTGATCCAAATCTAATTGGATTTCTGAAATTCATTTTTTGCAAAATCAATACCCCATCCGATTCGGGTTTCCGAGGTAGATCAGATCCGACCCAAAATATGTCAGAGAAATTTCAATACCTGAACACTTCTCCGTTGCGCAAATACAGCTGTGTCTGTTCCAAGCTCATTGGCGTGGGAAATAGTGAGGGCCCAGTTGAAACAAGTTAGTCAACATGGGTTAGGATCCCTGTGGAACGCTTTCAACACCTTGTAGTCCATGACCCGACGAACTGAGGCAGTTCTGGGGACAAAAGGGGTGCAACTCAATATTGTTGTTCCTACAAGACGATGTTGTGTCTGAGGTATCTCAAACACTGATGTCTAGGTTCACTGGTTTCCCCTGCAGCAGGAGAAAGTGGAGCTGGGTAGCTGTGAGTGCTGCAGTGACAGCAGGTGGGTAATGGAACAGCTATCTGGGAGGGGAGCAGCAGGCACACACAGACACACTGCTAATTGGGGCTTATCAGGTGTTGCTGGGAAAGGGAAAACACCACCTGGGGCTTTTGTGAGAACAGAGCAGGGAGCTATCAGTGGGTCACATGACCACTATGCCGGGATGGGGGGGGCTTGGTCTCAGTGTGGGGTTAGGAACCAGATCATTTTGTCCACCAGCCGGCTCTCTCTGTCGAACCACCTAGTTTTACAGCGCCTCAGAACGGGCCTTGACTGGAAGTCTGTGGTAGGAGCGGACAAAACAACCGCTGGTTTTAATTGGCTGATCTCTCAGTAATAATTGGCTGATCTCTGTCCATCACCATCTAGCTTAATCCTTAGAACCTCCCCCCTACATTGTGGACTTCAAAGTGCGAGCAACGTAGGTGAGATTGGAAAATCTGAAAGTACGCATCTTAGAAATAGTTTTCACATTTAAAATGTAAATGCCTGAACTCAGAATCAATTGGGTTAATTGACAATTTTGAAGTCCTGTCTACTACACTTCCCTTTCAAGTCTCACTTTGTTGCACAGTGTTACCTAGCTCTCTGCACCAGTCGAGCCCGGGGAAATTAGAGAATAAGGTTTCAGAAGATCTTTACTATTCGGACTCCTGAATATTCCGCACGGTTCATTTGAATATCTTACTAAATACACATTGCGTGATAAACTTTGAGCAGCTTTGAGTATGTAAGACGGATATTATTATCTGGTTGTTTTAGTTCTGATCAGTTGTGGATGTAAAACAACCGTGGTGTTGGAGACACACTAGATGGGCTACATGGTCACAAACTAAACTCAGCAAAGAAAGAAACATCCTCTCCTCTCACTGTCAACTGCGTTTATTTTCAGCAAACTTAACATGTGTAAATATTTGTATGAACATAAGGTTCAACAACTGAGACATAAACTGAACTAGTTCCACTGACAGAAATTGAATAATGTGTCCCTGAACAAAGGGGGGTCAAAATCAAAAGTAACAGTCAGTATCTGGTGTGGCCACCAGCTGCATTAAGTACTGCAGTGCATCTCCTCCTCATGGACTGCACCAGATGTGCCAGTTCTTGCTGTGAGATGTTACCCTACTCTCCCACCAAGGCACCTGCAATTTACCGGACATTTCAGGTGGGAATGGCCCTAGCCCTCACCCTCTGGTCCATCAGGTCCCAGACGTGCTCAAAGGGATTGAGATCGGGGCTCTTCACTGGCCATGGCAGAACACTGACATTCCTGTCTTGCAGGAAATCACGCAGAACGAGCAGTATGGCTGGTGGCATTGTCATGCTGGAGGGTCATGTCAGAATGATCCTGCAGGAAGGGTACCACATGAGGGAGGATGATGTCTTCCCTGTAACGCACAGCATTGAGATTGCCTGCAATGACAACAAGCTCAGTCCGATGATGCTGTGACACACCACCCCAGACCACGACGGATCCTCCACCTCCAAATCGATCCCGCTCCAGAGTACAGGCCTCGGTGTAATGCTCATTCATTTGACGATAAACACGAATCTGACCATCACCCCTGGTGAGACAAAACCGTGACTCGTCAGTGAAGAGCACTTTTTGCCGGTCCTATCTGGTCCAGCAACGGTAGGTTTGTGCCCATAGGCGACGTTGTTGCCGGTGATGTCTGGTGAGGAGCTGCCTTACAGGCCCTCAGTACAGCCTCTCTCAGCCTATTGCGGACAGTCTGAGCACTGATGGATGGATTGTGCGTTCCTGGTGTAACTCTGGCAGTTGTTGTTGCCATCATGTACCTGTCCCACAGGTGTGATGTACCGATCCTGTGCAGGTGTTGTTACACGTGGTCTGCCACTGCGAGGACGGTCAGCTGTCCGTCCTGTCTCCCTGTAGCTCTGTCTTAGGTGTCTCTCAGTATGGACATTACAATTCATTGCCCTGGCCACATCTGCAGTTCTCATTCCTCCTTGCAGCATGCCTAAGGCACGTTCACGCAGATGAGCAGGGACCCTGGGCATCTTTCATTTGGTGTTTTTCAGAGTCAGTAGAAAGACCTCTTTCGTGTCCTAAGTTTTCATAACTGTAACCTTAATTGCCTACCTACCTAAGCTGTTAGTGTCTTAATGACCGTTCCACAGGTGCATGTTCATGAATTGTTTATGGTTCATTGAACAAGCATGGGAAACAGTGTTTAAACCCTTTACATTGAAGATCTGTGAAGTTATTTGGATTTTTATGAATTATCTTTGAAAGACATGGTCCTGAAAAAGGGATGTTTCTTTTTTTGCTGCGTTTACATAGCTTTGATAATGACCCCATATCTAGGCTATGCAGCATGAGCATACATGTTTGGTGATTCGTCTTCGGCTCCTTTCTTGATGCAAATGTGCTCCCTGAAGCGTTTTTTGATTTCCTGTCTCTGATTGACACCTGAGAAACGTATGTCTGGTGCTTGTCTTCCTGTCTCTCGCTGCTGCCTTTTACCTCTTATTTCCTCTCACTCTTTCCATCCATCCATCTCTCTCTCTCTCTCTCGCTCGCTCTCTTTTTACACACTCACAATGGAGACACCATTCTACAGCCTGCACTGTATGGCCGAGACCCCTGGTTCTGCAGTAGACCATTGAACACTAATGTGGGTTAGAGTAGGGCCTTGAGCCATGGAAATACAGAAGCCTGAGGCTTTAGGTTCTTGCACCAGTGTAAAACCTGCCAGTGGAACCACATGAATCTCACATAGCACACAGACTTGTTCTGTCATTGGATCTAGGCCTACCCCTCAGTGTAATCTTTCATCTCAGTCACTCTCATCGCGTCCTGTTGTTGAAGGTAGGTAGGGAAGGAAGGAATCGTGGCAGGTGTGTTTTGGTCTTGGTGCTGAGCATGTGTTTATCTGTTATGGCTACAGCATCAGGGATCTGACAGTGATGTATGAGGTGTCAAGACAGTGCACAACTTTGACTCGTGCCGTATGAGGTTCAGGACTACAGAGCAGTGGAGCAGGAAGCCGGCTGCTCTCATGTCCTGTCTGTCAGCTAGTTGCCGTGGAGACGTCTGGGCCTGTATGGCACAGGGCAGGGCAGATCAAGGGCGAGACAACAGCACTGCAGGTAAACCAGCCCATCAGGTTTCACACGCTGTCAAATCCCTTGGTCACAGAGATGTCATGTGGCACGCCAAGGTCTCCACGGTCACGCACAGTCTGACAGGACCTTGAGCTGCCGTCTACTAGCAAAGTCGGAAAACAGTCGGGAAACTCTCCTTAGAAATCTGACTGAAGAGACCTAACTGAAAGATGAGCTGAGCGGAAGGAAGAAGTTGCTTCCAAAACATCGCATCATCTTCTCTTGCTCTGTTCAATCTCAGCAGTTTTTAGAGAGCTGGTTTATATTGACTCGTCCAATAACAACATCATTACCGTCTGCAGTAGTAATGTAACCTGATGTAATTACACTGGTGCGGCTGGCAGAGCCACTCAGCCTCAAGTCCTGATTTCTCTCTACTTATGGACACAGGAAACTGGGGGACGGGCGGAGGCCTGATGCTATGATTCCGATAAGGAAATAGGAATATATTAATTGAATTGAATCAACTTTATTGTTCCACAGAGGGGACATTGGATTTGACCCCAGCATAAAATGGGCATACATCAGCACACGTCCAGTGGCTAATACAGTTGCAGCAGCCCTATTGGGAGTAGTCTGACCGGGGAGGGAGTGACTCCAGCAGGGCTTGGTGTGGCTGTGTTATTCAGGCTGGAAGGCAGAGCTCCTCCACGCCGAAGGAGACTATTGTTCTTTTGTTCCTGCTTGAGGAAACAGCAGAGCATTCTGGTTATTATTAGTAACCAAGAGCAGCTGTGTGTGTGTGCAGCTGGACTGGTGTGCTGCTCTACTCAGCTCTCTGTGTGTTGAGTATATACTCTTAGGTGTGTGTGACCGAGTGTATAGGGCTAGGTTCAGTACATTTCATTCCTGTGTACGGTGCATGGACAGGCACATGACGTTGAAGCTTATATGTGGGGGTCTGGTGTGTGCTGGTATCAGTGTGTGTTTTTGTGTGTGTGTGTGCACGAGTGTGTGAGGGTTTTGTGTGCGTCACAGAGATGTCTCAGATTCCTGCCTTTGTGTCCAGATGCCATTCCACATGGGCACGCCGCTCTTTCCACTCTCCCCAGCCCAGCTCCTCTCTCCACCCTCACCGAGGTTTGTCACAGCCCAGTAGACAGGACGGCAGTTAGACTACCTAGCTAGCTACCCAAACAGCAGTAAAAGCATTTAGATTAGGGAAATGAAGCAGGCAGCAGCAGCTCAGGCTGTAGAGAGGAGGCGTGCAGTGAAAGCATCAGGATCCGGTTACTATGAGCTGTTCTCCAGAGGCATCTCGTTACCGTCTACGTATTTAAGAGCTCAGACTCTGATCAGCTTTCCAGAACCTCTTTACTGCTGGACAGCTTTTATTTTTGTTTAACAGAGCCTCCTTTTGCTTTCAACACTGTTTTGACTTTTGTCTACTGATTCCAAGCTTTCTTTGTGGACCAGTGTGTTATTTGCATACATTTGATTGCAAGTCATTATTTAAACTGTATCATTCAAATGAACAAACGGCTTAATTTGAACTCATTATTGAATGTAAATGTTTAAGGGTAGAGTGGATCTGAAAACCAATAACACACATCTGCTAATTAAAATGTTATGACCCAACTGTGGCTTTTACAACAATCTTAACCAATGACCATGAGAATAGATTTTTCATTTCACTTCAGATTGGTTAATAATATGCTTCCCACAAGTCTGGAAAGTCCCCATCTTGTGATATGCCCTCCAGTGTTTGGGGGGTCATCACGTTGAGGCTTGCCCCTGGCCCTAGTCTGGCTGATCCACGATCTATGCTGCTATGCTGGTGTTAGAGGGACTTTAATAGAGTTAAATGTTGCTCAGTCCGGACAACGATGGTGTGACGGAGCAGAGTGTTGACGGCAAGGTGCTTAGAAATGGTGAGCGGAATATCCTCGGTAGACAGACAGACCTAGCTGCTGTGTGTTCTAGCCTGACGGACCATTAGGCTCTGAGGCTACAGCCTCCAGGTGATCTCTGTCTGCAGAAATATCTAGGCTTACTGTTCTGGAAGAAAAATGTCTTGTTTCCTATTTTTCCTCGTACTGATTTTCCTAGGAATTACAGTTCCAGATTGGTCAAAGAGTCTAACTCTTCATGATAGGTTATGATGATGACGTAAACCTTGCCCTGGAGTCTCTCAATGCTCAACACTAATAAACTATCTCCTTACTGCCATTCCAATCCTGTTGCACAGACAAAAGCAGCAACTGTCTGCCTGTGTGGGTGTTTAGCTGGAGATGTAGCAAAAGGACACAGTACACAGTGTATTTGCAGCAGTAGCACATGTGGTAACACACAGTCCTCGCTGTGTAATGCTCAGGGGATAGTTGTGGCTAAAGGCAGATGCCAGATCTGTCCGGATTGGATCTATTTTTGAACCCTAAGACATGTCTGATCACCCCAGGTCCACAGGCCAAAGCAGGCCCTATGGCAGTAAGAATCAGTCACACACACATCACACACAACTGCTCTGATTTGTGTCATAAGCAAGTCTGACCTTAATAAACTATTTCACTGTAACACAGACCAACTCATTACTTTGTCTCCCCTAGATGAGTTGACACTTGAATCAACCTTTTTCCACCTCTTAAAATTATTATTTAAAGGGAAAAAAGTTTTGCAAATTAAACTTCATTGTTATCTACAGCACCACCCCAACATCAACGTGTGAAAATTGTGCTTTTTATGTTTTGTAGTAAAAAAGTGTTTCCAATGATATCAACCAATTAGTAGACAATTAGTAGGCAGTGCCTACTAATAATTGGTTAAAATCACACGATGCACACTATTATATGCCCTGTTAGTAATCCTGACCATGTCTCTCTGTTTCTCTGCAGGTGACCCAACCAGGCTTCCTGGGCCACAGAGACGTGATTCTGGGACGGGCACAGTCCCTCCCCTCAGCCTGCCTGCCCTGCGTCCTCCCCCTGTCTCCCAGACGTCTCCTCTTGAGAGAATGACTATTGGCCCAGACCAGCTCTACCGTCACCACACCACTGTGTGAATGACTCTTTGTCGAAAAGCCACCGTGCTCTGCCACCCCGTTGTTGCCATGAAGAGCAAGTATTCCCAGTACTACAACCGGACCCTGATCCATGCCTACTATGTGTTTGCCAAGGACATGACCTCGGAGGAGCTGGAGGAGCGCACCAACGGGAAGGCCCAGCTCAGCTCCCTCAACATCGTCTTCGTCATCATCTGCAGCATCATCATTCTGGAGAACTTGCTGGTGCTCATTGCCGTGTTCCGCAACAAGAAGTTCCACTCCGCCATGTTCTTCTTCATCGGGAACCTAGCCTTCTCCGACCTGCTGGCCGGCTCTGCCTACATCGCCAACATCTTCCTATCAGGGCCAAGGACCTTTGAGTTGGTGCCGGTGCAGTGGTTCATCCGGGAGGGCACAGCCTTTATAGCGCTGGCCGCCTCCGTCTTCAGCCTGCTGGCCATCGCCATCGAGCGCTACATCGCCATCACCAAGGTCAGGGTGTACGGCTCCAACAGGACGTGTCGTATGTTCCTGCTGATCGGGACGTGCTGGGTCACCTCCATCCTCCTGGGGGGCCTGCCGATCATCGGCTGGAACTGCATCAACAACCTGCCTGAGTGCTCGGTCTTGCTGCCTCTCTATTCTAAGAAGTACATCCTGTTTGTGGTCACCATCTTCAGCATCATCCTGCTCTCTATCGGCATCCTTTACGTGCGCATCTACTTGATCGTGCGCTCCAGCCACCAGGAGGCCACCAACTCTCCGGCCTACGCCCTGCTGAAGACGGTCACCATCGTGCTGGGCGTCTTCATCGTGTGCTGGCTGCCCGCCTTCACAGTCCTCCTCCTGGACACCTCCTGCCGCAGGCTGGACTGCCCCGTCCTCTCCAAGGCAGACATCTTCTTTGGCATCGCCACGCTCAACTCGGCACTCAACCCACTGATCTACACGCTACGCAGCAAGGACATGAGAAAAGAGTTCCTGCGCGTGCTGTGCTGCTGGGGGCTGTTGACCAGCGGGCGCCCCACTGACCGATGCCTGGTGCCCCTCAAGAGCTCCAGCTCTATGGAGCACTGTACCAACAAACACGAACACCAGACCACGCCCATCATGCAGGCAGAGTGCACCACCTGTGTCTGACTCGATGCTATAATCACACACTGTGTGTTTCTGAATGTGAATGTGTGTGCGTGTGTCTGTTCGACTGGGTGTGTGAGAGGGATAGTGTGTGTGATGGGGCTGTGTGCAGGTGAAGAGACTTAAAGAGGAAAGCACACCTGTGAACCCCCCCCATCCCCACTCCAGACCTGCCACACAGAAGACCGTCTTGTCTGTTTGTCTGGAGAGATGTCACAACATCGTTGACTCTCATTACAATCATACCTGTGTGAATTCACAATCAGCATTTAACCGATTCACCACAAGAGCGTGGTAACGCAATCATCCTCGAGAGTGAATTCACTATTATTCAATGAATTCACAATCGTAGCTGAGACTTTTTTTAATCTTATTTTTGAACAATGTTTTAAACATTTTCTTAGGGACTTTCACAGAGTGAAGTCAATCTTTGTTGAGGGAGTCTTGATTATAACGATACATAATTAATGTTCTGCATGTCGACTTGTTTTACACGTATGCAGACTCTCTTATGGAAAGCCAAATCCACAGACACCATATACATAATCGTGATGCTGAGTTGTTGGAGTGTTTTACTGCGCCCTGATAATGGAAAGCTTTCACATATTGCACTTTGTAGACATGTAAGCGTTGTGTGATTGTTTATGGCTGTCGCCCTCTTGAAAGGTTAAACCACAGACGTTTCCCTGAGTGAATTATATATGTATCCATACATACAGAACTCATAGGCCATTGCTCATATAGAGAGACGTGAGGCACCCAGGCAGTGACTAGTCCTCACTCAGTACTGCACTCCATGCAGGCCGAAACCCTTGCAAGTACCCCTCTAAACCAGGGCTATATACCTTCATATATCAACATACATAGATCCCTTTGATTAACTGCAAAAAACAAAAGTACTCTGCTTACGTATATTGCACGACATTCTAACTCCTTTGTAAGAACTAATGTGTATTGGTGTACTCCAGTAAGTTCAGCTTGTTCATTAACATTCTCTCTCTCTCTCTCTCTCCGCCCACTTAAATCTGTCCCTCTCGCTTTTAATGTTGTCTTTTGTAACTAACGTTTCCTAAGAGGAAGGCCCAATCAGAAAACACATTTCTTGAAGTGAGTTGGCACTGATAAATTTCACTCAATTACAGCTACCCAGCAGCCCATAACCAACAGGACTGTTGTTTTAACAAAGTTGTAGCAACGCAGTGGCAGTGTGCTTTCTGTTATTATTGGTTCTTGCTCCAGGGGAATGGGCCTGAATGTAAGTCTGAAGTGTTTGGAGCGAGACCGCTCTATTTTTTTACAGTATTATAGATCATTGACTTGTCATTGCCGTGCAGAGAGTGGGATTAAACAGGGTAGGTCAATCTCACTGTGAAGTCTTAAAAACAGACTACAACAAATAACAGCAATATCACCACCAAGCCAGTCCAGGTAGAATGGTTGAAAAATAGTACAGTCCTGTTCAACACAGGAAGACATGGGATTCGTCCAGAATAGACACGTCCCATCTTCCCCAACAATCCCCCTCCATAAACGAGAGAAGATCCCGTTTCAAGGGGAGCGGGGGTCTCCATTCCCGCCCTCTTTATTCTCTTAAGACGCCTAAATAAACTCTTAATTCCTCTAACGACAGGAAGTCCTGTGTTTCATAAAGCGGTTGCTGTTGTTCAGGAAGAACCTCATCTGCCTTTGTCCAGACACACTCACTCTCACTTGGCCACGCTTCTGGTCCTCATATTTCCATGCAGGTTTTTACAGCCTGCTAGTTAGACAGCGAGCCCTAGCCTGGAATCCAAACTGATATGCTCTGTTACAATTGTTTCACTTCACAATAAACTGAACCTATGAATGTAGATTCCGGGCTAGACCAGACCAGTAGGAATAGTGAAAGCAATATGGCAGCTTCCATATTGCCTGACTGCCTGCGCTCTCCCGGGTTTCTTAAAAGACAACGCAAACATACCTATCACTTCATTCATGTGTTGTCTAACCCTGTATAAATATATGAATAACTATGTATGTAAGTATGTACAGTATGTATGTATGTATGTATGTATGTATGAACTGTGTTCATGTATGGAATGTCTTGTGTGTCCAGTAGCACTATGCCTGTGTCAGAACGGTACATATTAAACACTAATAGTGGTACATAATTTGTTTTTCTTAAATGCATTCCTTTTTATAAAATAAATGAAGTATCAAAAGAATCCAATGCGTTTTGTGTGTGTTTTTAACCAAGTGAATGTGTGCACACAAAAGTTCATATTTGTGCATGTATTGTATGAGAAAAACATGTTCTGATACGTTTCACTTTCCAGGCCTATTGCCATCTTTCAAAATCTCACATGGCTGCATGAGGTGTAATTGAAAACTGATATTTAATCCAAACATGCTCTAACAAAGTCTAAAAAAATACTTGTTTCAACATGAAAAAGCTCTATGGAAATGTTGCCATTAAACTTTCCCCATTTAACCTTGGCCTTCACATCTAACAGCATGGTTTTAACTGCTTCCAGACTAACATGAGAAAGATTTCTGTTGTGTGAAATGTTAGGGGTGACCATAAGGGGCAGGAGAGGTCAGGGAGGGAAAGAAAGAAAATTGGGTGTGGCAGGCAGTTTTAAGAAATTGTTATTTAGGAGGGAGAGTGGCTGTTTTTCTGGGCGCTCCATAAAGATGGGAGACAGCCTTGGGAGGGAGGGCGGACTCTGGGCCACGGCCCGGGAGAGGCTGACGGAGTGTGGACTTGAAAGAGAGTCTGGCCTGGTTGCTGTCAGACGTCCAGGATTCCTGGGTGGGAACATTGGCTAAATCTGCCCCAGGAGGCTGCGCTGCGGTCATGACTAAAAGGGATCCAGCTTTTGTCAAATTAAAGTCCGATTTGACTTTTCGTAGCAGGTTAGAACTTACGCAGCAGGTTAGGAGAATTAAGTTAAGGTTAGGTAAAATGCTTTTAAAAAATACTTTTAAAGTTAATTTGACAAAAGCTGGATCCCTTCCAGCCATGACCCTGCGCTGCTGGGAATGTGGCCAATAATTTCCAGAGCTCAGCAGCAGGATATGACAGAGTCTAGAAACCTGTAGGTGAAGAACACAAAAGGCATAAAGGTTTACGCAGTGTGCATAAAGCTCAACTGAAACAGCTGCATATGCTTAAAAAGACATGAACACTCACGCCACACAGGCACACCCTCAATCAGGCATTCATATTGGGAAAAACAAGACTGCACACTTGCGAGTTTAAAACATACAGGCACTTGGAGTCAGCTGCACATTCCTGTTATAGATATATCACAGCAAAAACACACACGTACAAAGAAGCTCATATGCTCTTGTAACCGATGGGAAATTACTTGCTGGTTAGCGGGGTGCGCGCTAATAGCGTTTCAATCGGTGACGTCACTCGCTCTGACACCTTGAAGTAGTTGTTCCCCTTGCAGACAAGGGCTGAGGCTTTTATGGAGCGATGGGTTACAGTGTTTTGTGGGTGTCAGTTGTTGATGTGTGCAGAGGGTCCCTGGTTCGAGCCTTGGAAGGGGCGAGAGGAACGGAAGCTATACTGTTACACCCTCAGCCTCAAGAAATTCACATCAACCGTAATGAACTTGTGCCACCTTGTGGTGAAACAGACTTCAATTTTACATTTCACTTTCATTCACAGCACTAATTTCTATCATAATATGTTGAGTATGATGTGTGTGAGTTTTTAATATAATTATTTTATTTTTTATTCATGGATACTTTGTATTTCTACACATTCATTATTAACTTTTGTTTTCGGTTGCATAATGTAAATAATACAGATCTATATCTATCTATTCGTTCCATTTGTCCAACCCAAAATAAATATGAAGAGATGCTGGCTTATGTTATGTGCTCAATGGTTCTGGGATGATTTTAATTACATTTTACTGCACACACTTGCAATTATGAAGGTTTGTTTTTCGACAATAGACACAAATGTTGCTATTGTGTTCTGGTCGTTCCATGAGTCCCTTTTGCATCCCTTTGATATTTTAAGTAGAAATTGTGCACCAATTTTACATTTTAAAAGTATGTTATATTAAACGAATTACCCATTAATATAGAACACGTTTTTATATCAATAAAGACCCACTTAACCCACTTAAACCCAAAGGTTTTCACCATCGTTGTTAAGCCCGTTACAATGCTTTGACATAGTATTTCATATGATTAGTTATTAATTTTAAGGTAAAAAATAAATAAACATGACCCTCATTCTAAGGTCAACCATGTTATATGAACTGAACTCTCGTTTTAATATGGTGAAACTATTCCTATTTAAATACTATTTCAAAAGAAACATTGATCATTCAGAAAGTATTCAGACCCCTTAACTTAAAAAAAAAAAAAATGTTATGCTACATCCGTATTCTAAAATGTATTGAATTGTTTTTCCCCCCTCATCAATCTACACACAATACCCCATTATGACAAAGCAAAAACAGGTCAAGATTGTTTTGCAAATACAAAACTGAAATATCACATTTACATAAGTATTCAGACCCTTAACTCAGTACTTTGTTGAAGCACCTTTGACAGTGATTACAGCCTTGACTCTTCTTGGCACACCAGTATTTGGGGAATTTCTCCCATTCTTCTCTACAGATCCTCTCAAGCGCTGTCAGGTTGGTTGAGGAGCGTCGCTGCACAGCTATTTTCAGGTCTCTTCAGAGATGTTCGATCAGGTTCAAGTCCAGGCTCTGGCAGGGTCACTCAAGGACATTCAGAGACTTGTCCTGAAGCCACTCCTGCGTTGTCTTGGCTGTGTGCTTCGGGTCGTTGTCCTGTTGGAAGGTTATCCTTCCGTCCTGAGCGCTATGGAGCAGGTTTTCATCAAGGATCTGTCTGTACATTGCTTTGTTCATCTTTCCCTCGACCCTGACTAGTCTACCAGTCCCTACTGCTGAAAAACATCTCTACAGCATAATGCTGCCACCACCATGCTTCACCGTAGAGAGGGTGCCAGGTTTCCTCCAAACGTGACGCTTGGCATTCAGGCCCAAAAGTTCAATCTTGGTTTCATCAGACCAGAGGATCTGGTTTCTCATGGTCTGAGTCTTCAGGAAAACTCCGAGCAGGATATCATGTTCCTTTTACTGAGGAGTGACTTCCATCTGGCAACTGTACCACAAAGCCCTGATTGGAGGAGTGCTGCAGAGATGGTTGTCCTTCTGGAAGTGTCTCCCATCGCCACTCTAGAGCTCTGAATACTTTCCGAATGCTGTCAGAGCTGTCAGAGCAGCTCACAGATTACTGCACCTGTACATAGCCCACCTATAATTTAGCCCAAACAACTACCTCTTTCCCTACTGTATTTAATTTATTTATTTATTTTGCTCCTTTGCACCCCATTATTTTTATTTCTACTTTGCACATTCTTCCATTGCAAATCTACCATTCCAGTGTTTTACTTGCTATGTTGTATTTACTTTGCCACCATGGCCTTTTTTTGCCTTTACCTCCCTTGTCTCACCTCATTTGCTCACATCGTATATAGACTTGTTTATACTGTATTATTGACTGTATGTTTGTTGTACTCCATGTGTAACTCTGTGTCGTTGTATGTGTCGAACTGCTTTGCTTTATCTTGGCCAGGTCGCAATTGTAAATGAGAACTTGTTCTCAACTTGCCTACCTGGTTAAATAAAGGTGAAATAAATAAATAAATAAAAAATGCACTCTATTCAACTTCTCAGATGCATTCAGATTCAGTTTTCTAAATTCAGAGACATCTTCCTGGGCAGTCATTTATCAATGTTGAGTGTGAACAGAAATGTTCGTAAAGCATGCGTGTGATCATTTCTAAGCAAAGTGTGGGATTTATCAATTTGTACTTATACTTGAGAATGTGCGTAAATTTAAGCACAACTCTGACCATGTGTACGCACAGCACCTTGTGGTAGAAAAGTCAATCTGGCACAAGCTGCATTACGCAGGGAGCTGTTTTCAATGAGCGTGCAGATTTTTTTGCTGAGAGCGACGCTTGGCTTATTAGTAGATTAAGTTTTCCAAAGCCTATTTTATTGTATCTCTGCAACCAACTCTCTCCAGTATTAGAAAGTGAGACGTAACGCACCAATGCAATCCCAGTGCACACCCAAGTCCTCTCCACCCTGGACGTTTTGGCCACTGGAACATTCCAACGGGAGACTGCGGATTGGTCTGGCATTTCACAACCAACCATGAGCCGAATATTGCCTGCAGTCCTTCATGGCATTATTTCATTGACCCCACAATACATTGTTTCCGTACACTGCTGTGCAACAGGCCAGAGTGAAAAGGGAACAATTGACTGCACCTACATCGCAATAAAAGCACCATCAGTGAACAAAATCAACTTCGTCAACAGAAAAGGTTTCCATTCTGTCAATGTGCAGATCATATGTGACTCACATTTGGCTTTGTTGACTGTAGTGGCCAGGTGGGACACATGATTCAGTCATTGCGCAAAACAACAGTTCAGTTGGCCTTAACCTCCAGACGGGAGCTGTTGAGTATGGATGGCTTATTGGTAAGTGACTAGTGTTTTATTTGCCATGTTCGACCTCTAATGGGAAACTGAATGTTGTGTTCATAACTGCAGGAGACCGGGGCTACCCATTAAAAACCATGGCTGATGACTCCCCTCACAAACCAACAAGATGCAAGGTACAACCAAGGCCACGCACGCACAAGAACAGTGGCGCGCACCATAGGCCTGTTGAAAGGGCGTTGGCTGTGCTTGTCTGGGACAGGAGGCATACTGCAATATCAGCCTAGCAAGGCTTGCCTTTGAAATGACATCTTCAAATGTCATTGCGTGAATGTAATACAATGTGCAAATTCCTTTTTAGGTTTGCTACATTGTCAAGGCTTGCAGTGTGCGCCACAACATTACATTCAAAAATGGCATTCCACTGAACGATCCACCCAGATTCGATGAGCCCATGGAGTGTTTCCCACCACCCATAGCTCTGGAACTGAAGACAAGAGTCAATATCATACAACGGTTTAAAGGTATCTGTTCTTCCAAATATTGTAATCAAATCGACAAGGAAAACACGTTTACATTGCGTCAGAATTTGTCTCACATGCTTAACACAATCAACAAGTTATTTCAATGATTGGTTTCTCTCTCAGGCCGTTGCATACATCCTCCAGCTGCTGTTGGAGTACAATAATTGATGTGTTGATCTCTTGTTGTTTCAGTACTGCGTCAGTCAAAACATGCAGCACAGCTGAAGTGCTCGCCAAAGCAGACACACTTCTTGTAGGCCTGGGGATGGCTGAGGGGGTCAGGCAAATCTCCCACATCTGTGAAGATTTCATGTTTTGTTATATATTTGTCAAGAAAAAATATTTAGATGTGGTCCATGTTTGAATATGGTTGCGAAAATAAAGTTTGGCTTACCATCAGTTGGTGTCTGCTATTCCTTCAGGGTCCTGGAGAGGGTCCTCAGTATCACCATCAAATGATGCCAGACACTGAGGTCTCTCCAATTATGCTGCCAATGCGCTGGTCCATTGTAGACAGTGAAGAGTCACTCTGTACTCCTCCTGTTGCACTTCTATCCCTTTTGTGGATCTTTTTTTGTTTTGTTTTTTGCATACGTTTTCCAATCAAACCATGTATTTAATTTAATTAACTGTTCTGCACTCAGAGGCAGAATTTACCACAGCTCTAACCTGCTCCCAAGCAATATTTGTTCTCTTATTTGTCAAGCCATTGCTGAGGGCTCCAAAAAGTATGTCTTGTTTTGCTTCCACTTCAGTGATCAAAAGTTATATTTCTATTTCAGCGAAAAAGTGTATTTTCTTTGATTTCTCCACGTTGGCGGACAGAAATGGGTGACATTTCTTGCAGCGTTAAAGGGAAGGTTTATGACCATAATTGGTCATTTAGGGCGGTTCTTTATGTAAATTAGACTTCACGTGCACTAGCAGTGTTTTAGAACGTGTCTGATTTATCAAGGCAAAATGCATATACGTGTGTGTAAATCAAGCGTACGAGCAATTGATAAATACAAACTTTGTTGTACTTGCGAACATTCTACATTTTCTTCGTACAGTTAATTTAGAAGCTTTTCTACGCAACATTGATAAATGAGGGCCCTGGCACTTTAAGCGGTACTTGATAAGCAAGCAGGGTGCAGTCCTTTACATGAACTTCCTGAATGTATCCAAATAGAGTACCACAATATGAGTCACAATACCCATAAAAACCTAGCGGTCAAACACCGTTCATTTTTTTTTTTTAGAAACACTTAAAATAAAGGCTGTGTTTCGTGTAGACTGCCATTTTGATAACCGAAAAAAAGAATTTGTTCTTACTGACTTGCCTAGTAAAATGAAACTGCTCATGTGGCTATTATAAAGAACTACAAATGCCATGATGATCTGGACGAGACTGCCTAATTGAAGCAGTCTCTATCTAGATCATCTCTAGATTAACTACCATGTAGTAATGAATAAATTGGCTAAATATATTTTAAGTGGACAATTCTGTGAACTGTCCTGTGCAAGTTTTAAATGGATATAATACCTGTTAACAAAGGTGTCAGAGATGATGTGCAGGAGCTTGCAGGGATTTCTAGTCTTGCATGATCTCTACTTTTATGCTAATTCGTTTTTTGAATCTGAGAGTAAATAGACAAATATATTTATGTCACCTTCTCCGAGAGAGATTTAAATGGCTTATCAAAACGTCACGCCAGGGTAAGCCTACACAAAACGTCACGCCAGGGTAAGCCTACACAAAACACAGCTCCTATTTTAAGTGTTTCTAAAATCCCCTATGAAAAAAATGAATGGTGGAAAAACAACTGGAACTGTTTCCCTGTTTGACCGCTAGGTTTTATGGGTATTTTTACACTTTCAATGTGAGTCTCTATAGGCTTTAGCTAAGTGTGTTAACACAGTCTTTAAATCTGTTATCCTCTACCTTTCCTGGCTGGCAAAGTAGCAGTGCTTGACTTAGGCAGGAGCTCACCAGAGCTGAGTACCAGCATTTCAAATGTTCTACTGCTTGAGCTCCTGTTACTTTTATAAAATATTAGCTCAAAAGTATTGTGGAGCTTCTGAACCTAAATATAAACAGTACCGACACCCAAATTGAGTACCGGCACCTATTTCAGACCAAGTCAAGCACTGTAAAGCATCAGGATGTTGGTCTCTGGTTTTCAATCTGAATTTATAGAACTGAATTTGAAATCTGAATGCATTTGAGAAGTTGAATATATTAACTTATATTAACTTGAAATTATAGTTTGTAAACTTGGTACACAGACAGTGAATGCAATATCTACAACATTGAAACTGAATATATAAATATTGAATTTTAACATTAAATTATATTTTATTTGAAAACTGAATGCAATATTCATTCAATTCAGTTTCAAATAATTAAATACAAGTTAAATTTCTGAATTAAATTTGTGCGTTACAATTAATTTTATTTCAAAATAAAAAATTATGGAATTCAAATACAATTTCTGTTGCCACTGAAATTACCCATAAATAAACCACACCCCCGCCACCCCCACGTGTGCGTATGCCAAGTTGCCCCATGTCCATCAGATGCATATGATGCATATGCGTTTTGGAAATATTGAACGCAAGGTGCACAGAACGCACAACCACCTAGTGCGTCATCCCTAACGTAGCGTTTCGTACTGCTCCTTTGACAATGAAGGACAACCGCCGGAACGCAGAGTTTGCGGCATCTCGTGGACATGAGGCTTTAGTTGTACAACAGGTCACCATAACAAATACATTTATAAAGCCAGCGATGTTTATCTCTGATAAATAAAAAATAAAAAAACATCAACCATTATCACTAGGAATCCGATTGCATTTCCCTCGAAAAATCATGTACATTGTGGTGAACGTAGTTTCGTAGTAGGCAAATCAATGGGGGTATCAACAATTTACAATATTCCATAGAGGTGAAAAGATACTATGAAACAAACAGCCAATGCAATGGATGTATTATTTAATTTAACTATCAATGTAAAAGTTGTTCAAAACCTTAATCGATACATTTATTAATGAAATGTGATCCCATATTCTCCATGCGTTTCACCTATACATCAACGTAATGGTAAAGCCCAAAATGCCCGGGTTTCCGCGCGAAAAGAGGGCCCGCGCGCCTGAACTGTATATAGCCTACAACAGATGCTACACGCATTGTTGTTTAGAGAGCTCTGATTTTTAGTACATTGTTTTAACGATTCTTTGTTGTTGTTTTTTTTAAATCTAAACGAATTTTATATTTTAGTCTATCACGCTCACACTAGAAATGCCAGCCAATACCTCCTTGTCTCTGCCGGTGGATGTCAGGAAAAGGTAACGTTACAAGCTAGCTAGCGCAAATGTAATGTAAATGTAATGTTGCAGTGCTGTCATGTTCGGCTAGCTAGCTTGCAGCACACTGCATTCAGTTCACCCTTTGTCCTGTCAAATAAGCACACATGCATGGCATGGGGTATTCTAATTCTCACCGCATCACACGATCCACCATTCCATGCACAATACTGCGAATTAATGTTGCCATGCTGAAGCTGCTCAGCTAGCTGGATAGCTAGCTAGCATCTTCCACACAGTTTACTACCTATGCCATGTCTAGCTATTTAACTGTACCAAAGATGCGTTGTGCTTTGGAATAGATTTGGCGCCAAATAATACATTTTGGCTCATGTCAGCTGTTGCCTCTCACTTCAGTATTGGATACATGCATGTTTTTATTTCCTAGTTGGCTAACTAATGTTAACGTTCGCGTTATCGCTCTAATTTGTGAAATGGTAGCAACTCAAAACGGCTAGCTATCTACTTTGTCTGTTTACAGCATAACATTACTCTAGTTGGCTTATTTTATTCGATGCTTGGTACAGTAGCTAGGATAGGAATTCAGGTTCACAATCAAGTGTCCAGCTAATTAGCTAGATATCGTTAGCATTTAGCGTTAGCGACCTGCCAACCAGTTGTGCCATGTTTATGTTGGCTTTGACTATGTTCATGTTTAGGTCATTGTAGCAAGTGGGTAACACTATTTAAAAAAATATATATATTTAAACAGGCTGGAGGTGTTGGAAAAAGATGAAGATGGGATCTCAGATGAGGTGAGTGACCTGAACTACCAAGTTGGACATTTGGTTTCGGTTGCTAAAGACTTATTTACGTTTTCTATGTCATTTCATCGTTGACTAATGCCCAGAAAGCCGATCATGACTATCCCTTTGTAGTTGTATTCGTCGTATGTACAAGATACACATGGTATACATCGTCCAACGAAATGGTTACTTGCAGGTCACTTGGCAATATGAAATAATACAAGAGAAAGTAAATGGCTCAAACTAGAATAAACATTGTGCATTCTTGTATTATACTTATGCTAAAATCTATAGTCTAATATTTACACCTGTTTTGGGAATTGCAGGGCAAGTGTTTACATTGTGCATTATTTTGTGTGTGGCATGCAATCGTGTGGATTTGTATTTATTTTTTCACCTTTTATTTAACCAGGTAGGCTAGTTGAGAACAAGTTCACTTTTGCAATTGCGACCTGGCCAAGATAAAGCAAAGCAGTTTGACACATACCACAACAGTTTACACATGGAATAAACAAACATACAGTCAATAATACAGTAGAAAGTCTCTATACAGTATGTTGAAATGAGGTAGGATAAGGGAGGTAAAGGCAATAAATAGGCCATGGTGATGAAGTAATTACAATATAGCAATTAAACACTGGAATGGTAGATATATATATTTATCACACACAACTGTGCAAGTAGAGAGACTGGGGTGCAAGATAAATGTGAGGAGAGCTGCATAGTGTTCAACATTCTGCTACAAGCTGTCTCCGAGCCTGTTGGTATCAGACCTCATGCTCCAATAGTCTTCCTCACAGTAAGCAAGTGAACTGCTTGTGGCTAAGCACTTAAAAATAACTTAGATGGGTAGCACCTTCCAAAGCAGGTCTTAAACGAGTTTATTTAACTCATAGGACCTTGTCAAAGAAAAGGTGGAGTTGCTGCAGGACTTCCTGCATGCGGATGCCCAGGACCAGCTCAGCAGCCTGAAAGCCAAGATGAAGAGTTCAGAGATCTCAATGGTGAGTTGTGGCTGCATCCTGTCACTCAAACAAATCCACTCACTCTGGCCCATCACTCACTCCACAGAAATAGTATATTTGGGTTTGTCCAAAATGGCACTTTATTTCCTATATAGTGAAGTGCTTTTAACCAGAGCATGTTCCCCTCAGGATGGCTACCTCTCTAAGGTGAAGGCCCTATTGGGACGTGAGCTGTGTGTGGAGAATGGCTCACATGGGGATGTTGTGGAGCAGAACTGCAAGAATGGCAAAACAAATGGCTCTGCAGCAAATGGTGACTCTCACAAGGAAGAGGATGATGGAATCATGGACACCAAAGAGGCTGATGCCATGAAGTCTCCTTCTGCCCCCAAAGGCAAGGGAGGACGGAAGATCAAGTCAGACTCTGAGCCCAAGAGTGAGTAGGAGTGGCTGGGAACATCAATTTGAAATCTATACAGTATCCCTTACTTGTCTGTGATGTCTCTTGCTCTGAAAGTTTGGTTCTGATGTCCATCTAATTGTTTGACCAAGCAACTTGTAAAACACCGAACACATTTTTAGAGAACTGTACATTTTGGGAAATGACCAAGTGTTGAGACACATGGATGCATGTGCAATTGATTCCAAATCCTTAAATAATAAAACATTGTTTCTTTGCTTATGTCCAGAATCTCCTGGTTCCAGGGTCACAAGAAACTCTGTCTCCGGGAAACAACCGACCATCTTATCAATGTTCTCCAAAGTGTGAGTAGGAACTCATCTGTTTTCCTTAACCTTTCAAGGTCTTATGCATTCTGCTCATGAGTAAACTTTCCTCTTGCTCCCTTGCAGTCAGAAGTGCAAGTCTGATGAGGTGAATGGAGAGGTTACAAATGGAAAAGTGGAAGAGCAGGAGAAAATAGAGCGGGACATGGAGGAAGAGGTGATCTTATTGTTTTGCACCTGCCACTCAACTTGTGATTTACTCTTATTAATCAATGCTCCTCCTAATCAGTCCTTTCTGTTGTAGACACCGGAAGAGAAGCGTTTTAAAGTGGAGCCAGACAATAAGTAAGACCTTCCACCTTCTAACCCCCTCCCTTCAATTGGCCACACCCTTCCTCCAATTTGCATTGACTGTCACATCTCTCTTCTCAGGCCAGTTGCAGAAGACGCCACTAGTGAGAAAATGAAGCAAGTGGCTGCAGCTAAGGTGAGGCCTATTCCTGCACTCACGCAGTTATAATTTTGGTGCAGAGTTGCTGTGTCACTGATGCTCATCTCCTTTTCAGACTCCACCCCCTAAATGTCCAGACTGCAGGCAGTATCTGGATGACTCGGACCTCAAGTTATTTCAGGGAGATCCTGATAATGCGGTGAGAAACTTGTGTGTGACTACAGAAAATATGATACGGTGCCATTTTAACGTATCATTGGGGCCAACTGGATAATTGTTGAATGATGACTTGCACTAAATAGGCTTTTATAGAGTAAAACAATATGGAGTTATTCTGGTAGAACAATCAATGAAACCATTACTTTTCTTGCTTATGTTTGTATATTTACAGCTGGATGAGCCAGAAATGTTAACAGACGAGCGCCTTTCTCTGTTTGACTCAAACGAAGACGGCTTTGAGAACTACGAAGAACTACCCCAGCACAAGATTACCAACTTCTGGTGAGTGGTCCCTTCATGCTGTCCCTTTGCAAATGTATACCGCATCAGCCTTTTAGTGCATGTTTTTGCTGTCACCTTGGTAAAAGTGAACTGTTCTTTGTTGCAGTGTTTATGACAAGCGTGGCCACCTGTGTCCATTTGACTCTGGGCTCATTGAGAAGAATGTTGAGCTGTACTTCAGCTGTGCTGTCAAGCCCATCTATGATGACAACCCCTGCATGGATGGTATGGCCCTGACCTTTTTCACACTAACTGTTTATATACTTGTTTTCCTCCAACCATTCTAAATCAACTATCTTTACTAAACCATTTTATGTGAGGTATACTTGAGTGGTGTACATCTGGCTAACTACTGTACTGCTATTCTTCTAGGTGGGGTTCCTGCCAAAAAGCTTGGTCCCATCAATGCCTGGTGGATCACTGGTTTTGATGGAGGAGAGAAGGCCTTAATTGGGTTCACTACAGGTAATCTAATCAAGAGCTTCCTTTAGGTTAAAGTGGATTGAACGTTAAAACATTAGCCTAATGCCTATACTCATGGGGTGTGTGTGTGTATATAGTGACTGATCTCTAACCCATGACGTCTTCTCTCTCCAGCCTTTGCTGACTACATCCTGATGGATCCTAGGGAAGAGTACGCCCCCATCTTCGCCGTGATGCAGGAGAAGATCTACATGAGCAAGATGGTGGTGGAGTTCCTGCAGAAGAACCCTGACGTCAGCTATGAGGACCTCCTCAACAAGATTGAGGTGAAATACTAATGTTTGGTGTAGACACTTGACCTGGGTCATGTTCATTAGTGCAAAATGTTTCAAATGGCTGCAACTAAAGTTTAATGGATAAATGCAGGTTGTTTTTTGTTTAATGAACATGGCCCAAATCTTCACACATGGCAACATCAATTTTAGCACTGACTTGACTCGCCAGCTCTCCTCTTTGCCCCTAAGACCACAGTGCCTCCTGCTGGGCTGAACTTCAACCGCTTCACAGAGGACACACTGCTGCGCCACGCCCAGTTTGTGGTGGAGCAGGTGGAGAGCTACGACGAGGCCGGGGACTCTGACGAGCAGCCCATCATCGTTACCCCCTGCATGAGGGACCTGATCAAGCTGGCTGGGGTCACCCTGGGAAAGAGGTAATGATAGGACCTGGTATTGTCCGATGTTGCAACAGACTTGCCATTATAAGCACAACCCCCCCCTGTCCTTCCCCTTTAGTGCTGTCTGCTTCTCACTAGGCTCTGTGGCTGGAAGAGAATCATAACTCTTAGTATGAAGTTAAAATGGCAGACTTGTCTGTCAGTAGCTGGATTGAAGATGCAATTCAGTCTTAATTTGGCTGTGGTTCATTTTATGTTGAAACTGTAAAGCTAAAGGTCCAGCCACCAGAGCTGTGTATGTTCACATGCTGATTTGTGTTGTGGAACAATAAGGAATGTTTGTCTCCCTGCTGTCTGTTCCCTCTGATCCCTGGTGTTTAACAATCCTCTTGACATTCCCTAATGCAGCATGCTGTTGTACTGGTAGGTATTCTACAGCCCTTCGGTCTGAATATATCCTTGGCTTGTTTGGTGTGCATTGCAACAAATGTTGTCATAGAGCAATTTGGTGAACTGTATAGCTCATCCCAATTTGTGCTGTTTGTCATTTTAAGAAATCTGCTGCATGCCTACTAAAAGCATGGCTGCTTTGGCTATTGAGAGCTTGAACACAGCATTACTACATTTGTACTAATATTTGTTATAATAATTGATTGCATTGGGTCATCACCCAACCACCTGCTTCTTTGCCTTCATAGGAGAGCTGCTAGAAGACAGGCCATCCGCCATCCCACCAAGATTGAGAAGGACAGCAAAGGAGGGCCCACTAGAGCGACTACCACCAAGCTGGTCTACAAGATCTTTGACACTTTCTTCTCTGACCAGATTGATCAGAATGAGAAGGATGGCGGAATCAAACGCCAGCGCTGTGGTGTCTGTGAGGTAACTTACTAAGTGCCAATCTGAATAAGGTTGAGCCAAGGCTGGGAGGAGCCTTATTTAATTGCACTTTGAATAAGTGCAAACCTTCTGCCACTCGAACTAGCTAAACCCTTATGCAACTAATTGGAACAGTCTTCTGTTCATAATTGAAGTATGTAAGCACTTTAGAATTAATTTAACTAGGCAAGTCAGTTAACAAATTATTATTTACAATGACTGACTACGAAAAGGCCGTCTGGGGATGGGGGCCTGGGATTAAAAATATAAAAATATAGGACACTACATAAAGAGACTTAAAAACCTCTTAAAGCTCCCCTGAATTATTTCAACATTTTGATAAAAATCGCGCAACATTTCAACGTCCTGCTACTCATGCCAGGAATATAGTATATGCATATGATTAGTATGTGTGGATAGAAAACACTCTGAAGTTTCTAAAACTGGTTAAATAATGTCTGACTATAACAGAATGTGAACAGCAAGCGAAATCCCAAGAAAAACCTGGTCACAAAAACCACAGAAAAGTATTAATCCGCCAGTCTCTGAATTGTTTATTGCAAGCAAAAATATATAACTGAGCTTGCAGTTCCTACAACTTCCACACGATGTCGCCAATACTGCCATTTTCGTTGACAAAAATCCTTTGTGTAATGAGAAGTAGTTCCTTCCTTTCGTCCAGTACACAGGAAGAGACTTTTGGAAGAGAAAGGACAACGTTTTAGCTGCTATTGAATACAGATCGCCCAGTGATCAATTTGATCGATTATTAACGTTTACAAATACCTAAAGTTGGGTTACAAAAGTAGTTTTGAAGTGTTTTGTCAAAGAATAATACGCAACTTATATAATTTTAAATGACATTGCGTTTTGGAAAGCAGTTTTTTCCTGGATCAGACGGGCTTCATAAATGGACATTTTGGGCATACGTGGATGGATTTAATTGGGAAAAAGACCCAATTGTGATGCTTATGGAACATATAGGAGTGCCAACAAAATCTCATCAAAGGTAATGAATCTTTTATATTTTATTTCTGCGTTTTGTGTAGCGCCGGCTACGCTAATTATTTTGTTTACGTCCCCTTCAGGTATTTTGGGGTGTTGCATGCTATCAGATAATAGCTTCTCATGCTTTTGCCTAAAAGCATATTAGAAAATCTGACATGTTGGCTAGATTCACAACGAGTGTGGCTTTAATTCAGTACCCTGCATGTGTGTTTTAATGAAAGTTTGAGTTTTATCGAATACTATTAGCATTTGGCATTGCGCACTTCCATTTCCTGTTGCCTAGGTGGGATGCTGGCGTCTCACATGGCTCTAAGAGGAGACTTAACCTTTCTAGTGGAGGCGTTCTGCTAGCGGAACCCCTTGACAACATTCCAATAAAGGCAGTGCACGAAATTCAAAAATATTTTTTTGAAATATGTAACTTTCACACATTATTAACAAGTCCAATACAGCAAATGAAAAACATCTTGTTAATCTACCCATCGTGTCCGATTTAAAAAATAAAAAAAATAAAATGCTTTCCAGCGACAGCACAACATGATTGTTAGGTCATAGCCAAGTCTAAAAAAAAAAAAAACACAGCCATTTTTTCAGCCAAAGATAGGAGTCATAAAAAGCAAAAATATAGATAAAATAATCACTAACCTTTGATCTTCATCAGAATGCACTCCCAGGTATCCCTGTTCTACAAATGTTTTTTTTGTTCGATAAAGTCCATAATTTGTCTAAACACCTCCCTTTTTGTTCGCATTTAGTTCACAAATCCAAATTCACGACGCGCAGGCCAAAGTCAAATTCCATTACAGTTCGTAGAAACATGTCAAACGATGTATAGAATCAATCTTTAAAATGTTAACATCTTCAATGTTTCAACCGGAGAATTAGTTTGTCTTTAGAAAGGAAAAGGAAAGCAGCTACCTCTCACGGACACGCGCCTGACTGGGCTCATGGCATTCTGCCAGACCTCTTACTCAATCAGCTCTTATTCTCTCCTCGTTCACAGTAGAAGCCTGAAACAAGGTTCTAAAGACTGTTGGCATATGACCCCATAGACACTGTATATTGGATAGGCAAAGACTTGAAAAATGACAAACCTCAGATTTCCCACTTCCTGGTTGGATTTTATTTTTTTTCTCATGTTTTTGCCTGCCATATGAGTTGTGTTATACTCAGACATCATTCAAACAGTTTTAGAAACTTCAGAGTATTTTCTATCCAAATATACTAAATAATATGCACATCTTAACTTCTGGGCCTGAGTAGCATGCAGTTACTCTGGGCACCTTATTCATCCAAGCTACTCAATACTGCCCCCAGCCCCGTCCCACCTGGCCAACATCTGGTGAAATTGCAGAGCGCAAAATTCTAACTACAGAATTATAAATATTTAACTTTCATAAAATCACAAGGGTAATAAGGCTTCAGTCAATAATCCACCCAGTTTCCCTCCAAAATGCATACAAAATGAATCCCAAACATTACTAAAACTTTTCCAAACAAGTCAAATGTTTATAATCAAACTTTAGGTACCCTAATACGTAAATAAAGAATCATATTTAAGACAGAATCGTTATTGTCATTACCGGAGAAAAATACCAAAGACCGCGGTCTCTTCCACGCGCTTGGAAACACTACAGCCAAAATGGGAGCCACCTAGAAAAACCGCAATTTCTGGCTCATTCTTCCAAAAACCAACATGAAACTTTTTAAAGACTGACATCTAGTGGAAGCCCTAGGAACTGCAATCGGAGGATTTTTCCTTGTAATAAGTGAGAGCCATTGTAAACAGTAGGCAGAATTTTTTTTTGGGGGGGGGGGTTGTCCTCAGAGTTTTGCCTGCCATATCAGTTCTGTTATACACATACATTATTTTAACAGTTTTAGTAACTTTAGAGTTTTCTATCCAAATCTACCAATTATATGTATATCCTAGCTTCTGGGCCTGAGTAAGTAACAGGCACTTTAATTTGGGCACTCTTTCATCCGGATGTGGAAATACTTCCCCCTACCCAAGAGAGGTTAAGACAACACAGCATGGCAGCAACACATGGTACAAAATTATTGGGAACAGGTGTTGTATATGGAGGACGAGGGCTGCTGTCTGTCTCAGATATGGGGGAGTGAGGCCTAGGAAGGTTTTACAAGTAAGCATTCTTGTGACGGGTATACAGAGATGACCAGTATAGAGTGCAGTGATGTGTCCTATAAGGAACATTGGTGGCAAATCTGATGGTGGAATGGTAAAGAACATCTAGCCGCTTGAGCACCCTTACCTGCCGCTCTCTAAATTACATCTCCGTATTCTAGCATGGGTAGGATGGTCGTTTGGCAGCTGGGGTGAAAGAGGAGCGACTGATGGAGGAAACCAAGTCTAGATGTTACTTTAGGCTGCAGCTTTGGTATGAAATGCCCTAGTTTAAAACACATGTTCTCATTCTTCTGTCTTCAGGTTTGCCTAGTTCCAGACTGTGGCAAGTGTTCAGCCTGCAAGGACATGATCAAGTTTGGGGGTAGTGGTCGCAGCAAGCAGGCTTGCCAGAAGAGGAGGTAAGTTAGCTGGTCTTTAGTGCCCCTCTTCCCCCTTAGCTGTCTAGATAAATTGTGCCTGCCATGGCTGTAACTGAACACTCATACCATTTTTGTTCCAGAACACTTCCTTCCCATGAGCTCATTCTGGAAAAACGCTAAACAGTTCTGAGACTCTTAAAACTAACTCGACTCGATTGTTTTATTTTTAACTGCCACTAAGTGTGAACTGGGCAATGGGGTGGAACTGGGAATGGGGCTATGCTAGCCAGCTAATGAACATCTTCAGAGCCCTTTATTTCAAATTGGGGGCTTATGTTGTAGGTATGGTGGCTTGAACTAATTGATAAGGGAGCAAATCACATTAGCCAATGTAATTTCCCCACCAGATGCCCCAACCTGGCAGTAAAGGAGGCGGAGGATGATGAGAACATAGAGGAGGAAGAGTTGTTGCCTGTAAAGGCCCCTTCAAAGAAGGTGTCCAAGGCCAAGACTAAGAAGCAGAGCAATGGCAAGCTGACCTGGGTTGGAGACTCTATCAAAGTATGTACTCCTTAGTGTTGATGTTCTTAACCTCAAACTGATCAAAATATCCCTTAGTACACCAGACTTTTAATATAAAAAATGTGTATGTAATTTCACTGACTTGCTGCAATGCAAACAGCTATTGGGATAAAGGTTATTTCCTCTCCCTCCTGTGTTCAGACTGAGGGGAAGAAGCATTACTACATGAAGGTGTGTATGGACAACGATGTGCTGGAGGTGGGAGACTGTGTTTCTGTCAGCTCTGATGACCCATCAATCCTGCTCTACCTGGCCAGGTAGGTCCTATAACAGTTTAACAATCTTGACTTAGCCTTTTCTATTGGTTTCTGTCTGGGTCAGGTGTTGACTGTCTTGGGTCTCCAGGATCACATCCCTGTGGGAGGATAACAATGGGAAGTGGTTTCATGCCCACTGGTTCTGCCGCGGTACAGATACTGTACTGGGGGAGTCCTCTGACCCTCTGGAGCTGTTCCTGGTCGAGGACTGTGAAGACATGCAGCTGAGCTACGTAGAGGGCAAGGTCAACGTCATGTACAAGGCCCCTTCAGACAACTGGTTTATGGAGGTAAGAATTCATTGGCTTTATCGCTCTTTAAGCGGAGTCGCTAGCCTGGTCCCAGATCTGTGTGCACGGTCTTTCCAACTCCTACAGTCATTGCCATGCCAATTGTCTATACAGTTACTACTCAATGCACCTCATCACTGATGTATTTTGTACCACTGTGTTTCCAGGGTGGCATGGTAGAGGACATCAAGGTGATTGACGATGACAATGGGAAGAATTTCTTCTACCAGCTGTGGTATGAAGGAGACTGTGCCCGCTTTGAGACCCCGCCCACCTTCACACCCCAAGAGGACTGCAAGTTCAAGTGAGTCATAATTGACATTTGACAGCCCTATCAGTGCTATAAGTACTTACATTTGGAGCTCTGAAAATCTAGTACTGGAATACCTTGAAAAGCAAACATTTCCTCAGTGTGGTTCTTGAAAAGTCATTTTGAAATGTGTTGTAACCAAGGTTTTTTAATCTCCTGCTCCAACGATTTCATTTCTGATCAGTTTGTGATGTAGACTTTCATTTCTTTCCTACAGTTTCAATTGACTGGTGTTGCGGTAAAACCATGTACGGTTATTATGACATCAAATGTTGTCTTGAACTTGGCTTGCCATACAAAGGGACATTTTGGCTGTTTTTTGTTTGAGAAACATGATACAATACCCTACATCTCAAATGGAACAATGTTGAATTCCAATGCATAGTGCCTTTGGAAAGGCTTGTCAAGTGGTAATACTGTTTTTCTTCTATACTGCAATTCAATACAAATTGAGGTCTTCAAATTACAATTCAGTGCTTGAAAGTTGTTGAATTTGACTTAGCAATGTCTATGAACCTTAAGTGTTTGACATTTTGATAGGAGGATTAGTAAGTTGGTCTTGGGTTACCGTGTCCCCTGTATTTCAGCTTCTGTGCCAGCTGTAGTAGGGCTGAGGAGAGGGAAGAGAAGGAGACTCCTCGGGTGTTTGAACCCATAAAGGACGAGGACCACGACTCCAAGGCCTTATATGCTCTGGCCTGCCTGAAGCGAGAGCAGTTCAGGGTGGGAGACAGCTGCTACCTACCGCCCGACGCATACAACTTCAGGTGAGTGGAACATCCAGGAATACTGACACTTATACTTGGCATTGTTGAATACTTGTTTCTGATTGGTAAGCTAGGTTTGGTTTGCTAAACTAGCAAGTCTAGTTGCCTTGGTGACCAAAACAATGTACCGGTAGTGATCTTGTGAACTTGCTATCTACTTCAGTGGATGTTAAACATTTCTAGTGGCAAATGTGTTCAATTATAGCCTTGGTATAAAAGGCATCAACTCTGGACTCTAAGCATTCTCTGGACAATGCAACTCCATGGCATTTTAGTTCAGCTCTGCCAACACATTGTGGATCACCTTCCACGTTCATGATTTTCATAGGATGCAAAGCCCCTCGTTGATTCTCTTGCATCAGTGGTATTCAAAGTTGGTGTCGTAGGGTAATTGCAGTGGGGTCGCAACAACACAAATTAAGAGTACAGGTTATTGTATGGGACAGTAGACAAATGTTTTTGAGAAAGATCTGTTAAAACCTCTGGGATATGTGAGACGCTAGCGTCCCACCTGGCCAAAAGCCAGTGACAATACAGAACACCAAATTCAAATAAATTACTATAAAAATCTAACTTTCATGAAATCGCACATGTAAGATACCAAATTAAAGCTACACCTGTTGTGAATCCAGCCAACATGTCAGATTTCAAAAGGGCTTTTCGGCGAAAGCAAACGCTGCTATTATCTGAGGATAGCACCTCCGTAAACAAAGAAGCATATTTCAACCCTGCAGGTGCGACACAACGCAGAAATAAAAATATAATTCATGCCTTACCTTTGACGAGCTTCTTTTGTCGGCACTCCAATATGTCCCATTTAACTCTTGGAACTACCCTTCCCGGATCTGGGAGAATTGTCATCAACTACACTAATTAGCATAGCGCAACGGTCAAAAAATATTAGCCTTTTGTTAATCACCCTGTCATCTCAGATTTTGAAATGATGCTTTACAGCCAAAGCAAGACAAGCGTTTGTAAGTTTATCGATAGCATAGCATTGTCCAGCTAGCAGCAGGAAGCTTGGTCACAAATCAGAAAAGCAATCAAATGAACCGTTAACCTTTGATCTTCAGATGTTTTCACTGATGAGACAGACAGCAAACGTTCCTTTTTTCCATAAAGATTATTTTTATACCCAAAATACCTCAGTTTGTTTGTCACGTTGTGTTGAGAAATCCACCGGAAATAGAGGTCACGACAACGCCGAAAAATATTCCAAATAATATCGACAAACATGGCAAATGTTTTTTATAATCAATCCTCAAGGTGTTTTTCCAAATATCTATTCGATAATATATCAACTGGGACAATTGGCTTTTCAGTAGGAGCAAGAGAAAATGACTACCTCAGTCTTTTACGCAAAAATCACTGAGCCCTCAGCTGGCCATTTACGCAATGTAGTCGTTTACGCTCATTCTTCAACATAAAGGTGTGAAACTACGTCAAAATGCTGTAGACACCTTAGGGAATACGTAGAAAAAGGAATCTGGTTGATATCCCTTTCAATGGCCAATAGGGGTGCATAGGAACACAACGGTTTCAAAATAAGAGGCACTTCCTGATTGGATTTTCCTCAGGGTTTCGCCTGCAATATCAGTTCTGTTATACTCAGACAATATTTTGACAGTTTTGGAAACTTGTGTTTTCTATCCTAAGCTGTCAATTATATGCATATTCTAGCATTTGGTCCTGAGAAATAGGCGGTTTACTTTGGGAATGTTATTTTTCCAAAAATAAAAATAGTGCCCCCAAGTTTCAGGAGTTAACGTAAATAATCAATAAAATTGAAGACTGGATTATCTGTGTGCAATACAGGAGGAAAATAAACTGTAGCTAGCTTTCTGGTCACCCGCCTCTATCTAACAATACACTTGAAGTGACCCTCGTTCTGAACAGGGCTACTTCATTACACAAAGGAATAACCTCAACCAATTTCTGAAGACTGATATCCAGTGGAAGCGTTAGGAACTGCAAGAAGGTCCCTTAGAAATCTGGATTCCCAAAGAAAACCCATTGAAAAGAGTGACCTCATAAAAAAAGATCTGCTAAATAAGTTCTGTTATACTCAGACATGATTCAAACAGTTTTAGAAACTTCAGTGTTTTCTATCCAAATCTACTAATAATAATAATATGCATATCTTCTGGGGATGAGTAACAGGCAGTTGAATTTGGGCTTGCATTTCATCCAGACGTGAAAATACTGCCCCCCTGTCACCAAGAAGTTAAGGGATAAATCTAATGAATTGAAGATCATTTGATGTAAATCTAATTGTATTGATTTGGGAGGGGTGGGTCCCAAGAGATTCTGGTGCAAAAATGGGGTCCCTGCTGAAAGTTTCAGCACCACTTTCTTACATAGGCATGGTCTCCATTGGGGACAACTAGGCAAATCCTAGTGTTGGCAAATTCAACATCAGCTTTTAATTTTTTTTATAATCTCCCCTTACATTAACATTATTTTCTTGTGTGCTCAGTGTGAAGGCAGCCAGTCCAGTGAAGCGTCCTCACAGGAAGGAGGACGTGGATGAGGAGTTGTACCCAGAGTACTACAGGAAGCATTCAGACTACATCAAGGGCTCCAACCTGGATGCCCCTGAGCCCTTCAGAGTGGGACGCATCAAGGAGATCTTCTGCCACAGACGCAGCAACGGGAAGGCTGACGTGTCTGAAGTCAAACTGCGCTTGTACAAGTTCTACAGGTGAGCGCCCAAGTCAAATGTTATGGTAGAACTGCAAAAAAGGACCCCTTGGATCCATGTCAAATTTAGTGACTTTTGTACAATGAGAATTTTGGCCTAAAATGAATCTCTTCACTGTAAGGGATGTGAACTGGTGCCAGTACGTGCATGTCTGTATTTTGGTTTTACTGTACTCTTAATGTTCACCCTCTGTCAGGCCTGAGAACACTCACAAGGGGGCGAAGGCAGGTTACCACACAGACATCAACCAGCTGTACTGGAGTGACGAGGAAGTGACAGTCAACATGTCAGAGGTGTTGGGCCGGTGTCGTGTGGAGTACGGAGAGGACCTGAATGAGACCGTTCAGGACTTCTCCTCAGGTGGACCTGACCGATTCTACTTCCTTGAGGTGAGGCTGGACTAGATGAGAAGCAATTGAGCAACTTTAACTTCACATATTATTCTTGCATGCTAAGTAGCTGAAATGCTTGTTCAATGAAGTTTGCTCAAGATGGTAATATCGGTCTCCTTCTAACTCAAAGGCTTATAATGCCAAGTCCAAGAGCTTTGAGGACCCACCCAACCATGCCCGCTCTGCTGTGAACAAGGGCAAGGGCAAAGGGAAGGGCAAAGGTAACTACTCTCTTCTGTGGGACTTATTGCCAGTCACATAGTTCTCTCCTTTTGAAATGTCCTCTTGCCTATTAGAGGTTTAGGCTTGTCGTGAGGCTTCTCTGACTACTGTTGTAACTGTGGCTCCAAACCCCCTGCCCTCCAGGTAAAGGCAAAGGGAAGTCGTCTTCTGCTCAGGAGCCTCCAGACCAGGAGCCTCAGGACCCCAAGGTACCCAAGCTGCGTACCCTGGACGTGTTCTCTGGCTGCGGTGGGCTCTCTGAAGGCTTCCACCAAGCTGGTTAGTTTCTTTACTTCAACAGCTTGGGAAATGTCTAAGTTGTGGGTGACCGAGGGAACTTATTTTAATATACAGGGAGAATTTCTTACAAGAGTGAAGTTAAGTGTTTGTCAGGCCACATAGTGACTGCAATTTGTTGCTCCTACCTGTCAGGTATCGCTGAGACTCTGTGGGCCATCGAGATGTGGGACCCAGCAGCCCAGGCCTTCAGACTGAACAACCCGGGCACCACAGTGTTTACAGAGGACTGCAATGTGCTGCTAAAGCTGGTGATGTCTGGAGAGAAGACCAACTCCCTGGGCCAGCGGCTGCCCCAGAAGGGAGATGTGGAGATGCTGTGTGGAGGCCCTCCCTGTCAAGGCTTCAGCGGCATGAACCGCTTCAACTCCAGAACCTACTCCAAATTCAAAAACTCTCTGGTGGTGTCTTATCTCAGGTCAGTTAAACATATGTAGGAGTATATTATTGATCTGGCAAGTACAGAAGCTCCAGTCTAAGTGGTTGCTGTGTAGTTGTATACTTTTCCCCTAACGTGTATTCTCCTATAGTTACTGCGACTACTACAGACCCAAGTTCTTCCTGCTTGAGAACGTGAGGAACTTTGTCTCCTTCAAAAGCTCCATGGTCCTGAAACTGACTCTGCGCTGTCTTGTCCGCATGGGCTATCAGTGCACATTCGGAGTCCTTCAGGTGAGTTATTAGTCAACTTAAGCTGGCATGTTTCTTTCTGATTTATTAATCCAGTAGTCTGCAGTATTATGCAATTTTAGTTATGGTGCTACATGTTGTGAAAGTCATCCATGGGATATGCTTAAGCCTGACCTCTGCTGTCCACTTCCCAGGCTGGGCAGTATGGTGTGGCTCAGACGCGGCGCAGGGCCATCATCCTGGCGGCCGCGCCTGGGGAGAAGCTTCCTCGCTACCCAGAGCCCCTGCATGTGTTCGCTCCCCGGGCATGCTCTCTCAACGTGGTGGTGGACGATAAGAAATATTTCAGCAACGTCACACGGTAACCAGCCACCAGTCAATGTAAACGCGTGTTGTATAGCTTGTGATGTGAAGGATGAGGGTTGTGTCTAGTTTCTGATTTGTTCCTTCCTGTTTCAGAGGTAATGGCGGTGTGTACAGGACCATCACAGTCAGGGACACCATGTCAGACCTGCCAGAGATCCGCAACGGAGCGTCTGCTCTGGAGATTTCCTACAACGGAGAGCCCCAGTCCTGGTTCCAGAGGCAGATCAGAGGCACGCAGTACCAGCCCATCCTCAAAGACCACATCTGCAAGGTACAGCTGCTGCCTCATAGTTACAGTCACCTGGTGGCTCAGCAGTAACTTGTTAGAACAGCCAAAGGTGTGGCTCGGTCTTCTCTTGGATAATTTAGTCAGCTATTAGACTTCAGTGCAGCTTAGTGAAAAGCTGTTTTGGTTTTTACAGAAGCAGAGAGCACCACACTTGGAGAGCAAATTTGTAGTGCCTCTAATGCTTGCGGTGTTGGTTAAATTCATGGCGTGTGGTGACTGTCTACATGAGTGTATCAAAACAGGAATGGATCATCTCGGAAGTAGAACTAGGAGTAAAAATCGTTGCTTCTCAATGGAATTATGCAATGCCCCATATATGCACTGAACTGTCACAAGGATGGATGGCTTTCCCTGAAACAAACTAAGTCCCTCTTTTGTTCCCAGGACTTGAGTGCCCTTGTAGCTGCCCGTATGAGGCACATCCCCCTGGCGCCTGGCTCTGACTGGAGGGACCTGCCCAACATCGAGGTCCGGCTGAGAGATGGGACCTCATCCAAGAAGCTCCGCTACACCCACCCTGACAAGAAGAATGGTCGCAGCAGCTCTGGAGCACTGAGGGGTGTTTGTACTTGTTCAGGAGGTACTACATTTCATGGATATTTAGGGCCATACAAATGTTATGAAATGCTTAATGGATTTAAAAATACATATATATATATATATATATATATAATACAATAGCAACCTTATCAGTTTAACCTTTTGGCTAAAACAGACTTTCAGGTCAGATGGCCAATGTAATTTGGATGGCAAATCCAAGGGGTTGTTGTAATGCTGTCTGTAGCTATGTTCTTATTGCCATCCTGTCCTCTAGGGGTGCCCTGTGACCCTGCTGACAGGCAGTTCAACACACTGATCCCCTGGTGTTTGCCCCACACGGGGAACCGCCACAACCATTGGGCTGGCCTCTACGGCAGGCTGGAGTGGGACGGCTTCTTCAGCACCACAGTTACCAACCCTGAGCCCATGGGCAAGCAGGTAAAATCTAATACTGTACCAGTTCTATTGGAATTGATGAATGGCTAGGACCATTTCACCTCAGGACACAGCCATGTAATAATGTGGTTGTAAATACTAGTCTATAGAAGTGTATTGGGGTCCCTTTCCTGCAGAGCTGTAATGTTGGCTGCTTTGGGTACTAAAATGTCCCGTCATGTGTCAGGGTCGTGTCCTGCATCCAGAGCAGCACCGAGTGGTCAGTGTGAGGGAGTGTGCGCGCTCTCAGGGCTTCCCTGATACCTACCGCTTCTTCGGAAACGTTCTGGACAAACACAGACAGGTACTGGACTTGGTCTCTCTGTTCTCCATCTGGAATTCAATCCCCTCCTAGAAAATGCCTTTGAGTGACAGTCTCCCCCCCCCCCAAAAAAAAAATCAGGTTGGCAACGCTGTTCCTCCACCACTCTCCAGAGCCATTGGACTAGAGATCAAGAAGTGTGTCCTAGAGCGGATCAAGGAGCATGACGATACAAAAGCGAATGAGAAAGGTTAGGTCTGCTCAAAGTGCATTATATTCTGTATTAGCTACCGCTGCTCATTTGGGCGAATTACTGATAGTGGCTTTAATGTGGATGGGAAGCATGTCATCAGTATCCATACGATGTCATTTTCTTCCCTCAGAGAATGGGAAGCAGGAAGAGAACCTCAAGCAGGAGAAGATGGTGTCGGAGTAGTGCCCAGCCCTATTCCACAATCCCCTTTCCACTGAGTCATCAAATTCCCTGGAGCCCACCATATTTTTTTAAATGAGCAGGCCAGTCTGCAGTACCATTCCATGTTTATGATTTTCTAAATGTGATTTTAACTGTATTTGCAAATATCTGCTTGGAACGTGAATCGTATGTAGTTTTTATATGTTGTAATAAAGCTCTTATTAAATGGTGTCTTCTTGGCCTTCAGTACAGCAGCAAAAAATCAGTGCATACAGTAACGTTTATGTTGAATCGATCAAACAGGTTCGCATGTAGAATGGTCAAAGGTTGTCCCAATACACCCCTTGGCAGTCTGTCGCTCACTGCCAATTCTAAATGCCCTAATGTGTTCATGACTAGGGGAAACAATTTCATTCACTTACCTCAAATGCTGTTAGGTAGTTTCCTTGCAGTATGAGCTCAGGGATAGAGTATTTACTGGTTGGGAGGTGCATTGACCAAGTCGTCCCCCCCCCCCCCCCCCCCCCCCCAAAAAAAAAATTGAGTCATTCCAAGTTTATATTCCATGAAAAGGTTCTGTAGAGAAATACCAGGATTTACGTCTTTATTCAGAGCCACATTTTACTACATGAATGAAATGTAATCGCCATCTCAGTTGTTTGATGGTCTGGGAGGGAAGAAAAGATGGTTGAATAAAATCAGTAAATGAATCTGATGCAATTTAGTGAAGTGTCTAAATTCTAAACAGCCACTGAAAGCTTTCAATGCATATGGAATCTATAGTTCCTGAATCACTCATCACAAGTCAAACAACTCACTTGGCCCATTCCACATTGAGGATAAGATGATCGTATCCAAATCCTGACACTCCTGCGATGGCTCTGGCTGCATCCTCCCTGCGGTGGAAACTGATGAAGGCAAAGCCCTGAAGGACAATCAAACAATTTCAGAATAAACCAACCAGTTGAACTTCTGAAAGACCTGTAAATGCTCCCACAATTGTCAATTACTCCATTAACTTGCTGGTACATGTATACACTACTTCTAAACTAGTAACCATTTGAACTTCTGCTGCTCTCACCTTGGACTGGCCTGTGTTTTTGTCCTTGGCCAGGTAGATCCTGGAAATTGAGCCGAACGGCCTGAAGAGCTCCTGCAGATCCGTCTCACGGGTGTCCTCAGACAGGTTGGTCACACGGATGGTGGCGTTGTCATCAGCTGTGGAAGGATACACTGTGGGTTTGTGTTCTCACCCAAATGCCTGGCTTTGTTGGAATTCCCCAAATGAAATCAAGAGGAGAAATTTTTTCCATATCTCTGCTTAGACTGCTCCATGCTGAACCAGGACCATGAGTGTTGTCCAGACATCAAGATACTTCTCAAACGAGACTACGGTGTTGGTCTGGTGACTCCATAGACTAATATGCTCCTTATTCTAGAAAACAGTGGAAAAGTTGAATCATACGTACATGCACCACGGCGATTGGGTTGCATGGACTCTCCTCTACGTGTGCTGCCGTCCCTCAAGCTGGGGGGCACATACTTCCCTGTTTTGCTCCCTGCAGCTGGTGCGGCAGGCTCAGGCTCGTCTGAAACAAAGTTTAAAAAAAATATCCATTAGTGATGTCAATTTAACAAAATCATTAACCACAATCATGACTGTACATTTACAGCACAATATAACTTCTAAGCTATGGGAAATTATGACAATACCTCCTGCAGTCTTCGTCGGGTCTCCAGTGGACAGGCCCAGCTGCTCGGCCAGCTCCTTCTGCATGGGACCCAGAGTGTCCTTGTAGGGGCAGCGGGTGGTCCAATGGTCTCCTTTACAGATTCGACAGGACACTATCTTCTGTCCCTTCAGCTTGTTCATGGGGTCCTCTTCCACATCTTGGGCATTCAGGTCCTGAGAGAAGGATTCATGTTATTACATCACTGATTTATACCGGAACTAAAAGGTGACAATGAACATATAACTACATCATACAAAAACATAACAGATTGTTGTGACTGAAGAGGAGATCTCTGATGGCTCAAAGAGAACAATACTAGATCAGCTTCTCACCTCTTTGCTAGAGATGAACACCATAAAGACATCATCACTGACTGTGGTATCAGCAACATTGGGACCTGGTGGGTCATACTCTGAGTTGCCAAACTTCTTCCAGTTCTGATTGGAGGGGATAGAAAAACAATGTTAAGTCAAACCAAAATACCTTCCATTTTTTAACCCCTTACACACATGGGAATTGGCCTATATGGATAGGACTAAGTTGAAATGTGAATAAGGATATGCATGACCATGGCAGCAACTGAAAGAAAACACTTTGGAGATTATGGGGAAATGATCAGACTAAAGGTGATGACAATAGTTCACCTGACACATGACTAATCGAAATGTGTCATGAGTGCATTCAGATGTGTATTCAGCGGCAAATCTTCACAATACCCAACAACCAAACTCAGGTAAAGATGTTAAGAAGCTTTTTTGACCTAGACTTGGCGCTCCGGCACCACTTGCCGTGCGGTAGCAGAGAGAACAATCTATAACTAGGGTGGTTGGAGTCCTTGGCAATTTTATGGGTGTGTCATAGAAAGGCCCTACAAATTGTCAAAGACTCCAGCCACCCTAGTCATAGGCTGTTCTCTCTGCTACCACACAGCAAGCGGTACCGGAGCGCCAAGTCTAGGTCAAAAATGCTTCTTAACAGCTTCTACCCCCAAGCCATAAGACTCTTGAACAGTTAATCAAATGGCTACCTGGACTATTTGCATTATCCCTACCCCACCCCCCATTTTTACACTGCTGCTACTCTGTTTATTATCCATGCATAGTCACTTTACCTCTACCTACATGTACATATTACCTCGACTAACCGGTGGCCCTGTACATCGACTCTGTACCGGAACACCCTGTATATAGCCTCACTACTGTTATTTTATTGTTGCTCCTTGATTATTTGTTATATTTCTTTTTTTCTTATAACTGCATTGCTGGTTAATTGCTTGGAGGGGGGGAATAATGCCATGTCATCTTGTAACTGTATATCAAACATTGTGATCATAGATGTTGACAGTGTATATTAAATGAGTCTTAGGATATGGAAATGTGAAGTGCCCATTTGGACTAACGTGTTTGGCTTGCTTGTTTGGCTTGCTTGTATGACATCAGTGGTATTTACTATAATCCGTAACATCTCAACTGTCACAAAACACATAGAGCCTCGTAATTTACAGCATTTCCCTCACTCAGACAAAACCATTCTAAAGTTACCCAATTAGCGGGATGGATGGGAGAAACTTCTTGTCACACGCAGTGCTCAAGTTTGCCATTTCCCATCCATATACAGGTACAAGTGTAAAGGGTTAATGTACAATCCTATCAAACTCAATACTAAGGTGTTGTGCAACAAATGTTAAGATTGTGCTAAATTCCCAAATAAAATACTGACCTTTCTCCTGGCAACAGCTTTGGAGGCCTTCCTAGTCTCAATCTTGAAGGTGCGAATAATCTATAACACAAATGACAAATGTTCAATTCTTGGTTAGTTACATCTGATTCAGACATCAGGGGCAGTAGACTATGTGGGAAGGAATCAAGAAACCCACTCTCCTATTTGGATGAGCATTAAAACAAAGTACCTTGAACTTCTTTCCATCCTCGTCGATCTTGTATTCCGTGATGGTTTTGACATTTCCTTTGACGGTTTCTTTTGGAGGGGGTAGGGTACCTGGTGGTGGGGATGACAACACACAAATGAGGTCCTGATAGTTAACAATAATATCGATACTGTCTGTTAGTGGATTGTCTGCCTACCACCAACTACCCACCATATGACGAGTAGACTTTGTTTCCCTGACAGACTAACGTTCGTTACTAGCTAGCCAACTAACGTTAGAGGGGGGGGGGGGTAGCCTTCTCCCTGACAAATCCCCAAAATTGTCGTACTGACTACGAAGTGTGACAGAGAAACTAACGACTATAATGAAGAAAAAAATACACGTGGAAATCGCCTGGTTTAGCTAGCAAGTTAATGCTAGCCAGCTTCTTACCTTCGTCTCCCTCCTCTTCAACCTGATCGGCCCAACTGGGCTTGGAACTAGAAAGAAGGATTAACACACAGTGTTTGAGAATTCAAAGACATGATATATACGATAATCATTATATTTGTATTGAAGAACTCACTCGTCGTATTCAATCGACGGCATTCTGTCTGTGCGCGCAGCGGCCAGAGAACAAAGAAAAATACACGAACGACACAAACTAAAAAGCTTACCAAATAGGATAGCTAGAGTGCCACCAACGGGTATGGAGGCTACTTAATGCACCTTAAACGATAGGGCACAAAATCTTATTCGATGAGGTTTATCGGCGGTTGGCAACCAATTAATGTTGAATTACCGCAACCTAACGTTACTAGACTGGAGTATAACTAACTACCATCTAAACACAAAAAATATATTATAATAATAAACAATATAAAAATAAACCACCCCCCTGCTCCACTTTTTAAATTTATTTATTCCTACCTCAGGCCAACAGCCTGAAAATACTTAACACACTGTAACTCTTCTGACATCAAGTCTCGCACAACAACAAAAAACTTTCTGCAGCTGCCACCATACACGTTTAGTGTGTTATTTTGGCATTAAATATATATATATATATATATTATTTAAAAAAATGTATTTTACTAAACAGGTGGAGCTTCCTGCCCGAATGACAGGTCGCCATTGCGCCTCCGATACTTCGCCCTGTTTCACTTCCCTTTCCCCTCCTGTCTTCAATCCTGCGTACAACTCACTCTGCGTACACTTTCTACCATTCCTCTTTAACAAACCATCTCCCTTTTCCCCGCCATTTTTAACCGATTTAAGCTCCCCCTATTTCTCCCTCTCTTTTAGACCTCATCTGCCTCACGTTTTCCCTCCATTCCCCCTTCCTCCATGTATACATCACCTTCTCACATTCATCTTGTTCTTGCCCTCTCAAGAGACACCATTTAAGGCTGTCACAATCTCCATACAATCAGCACGAACCCCTCGGGATGTAACGCTCAACAGTGCATCCCACTTCTAAAGCAGCTGCATCGTCTTGATAGTCTTTAACAATAGCTACAGCGGCTCTTTTTCATTTCAAACTAGCACGCTTTTCCATCCACTGTCTCCTAGGGCAAAAATGGTTGTTATAATAACTTTTTATCCAGTGCTTTTGGTGTTAATATATTTATCATCATGTGAAAACTGTAAGTTATGTTGTTGTAGTGTAGCTACATTTCAAATAGTTATTTTGAATATGTTCAATTTCTATTATCTGATACTGTAATAATGAATATAGAAGAGGGCATAGTTTAGACATCATGAAAAGAAACATGACCATCAAAAACATCTTACATCAGAACATTGGAAGGAAGTGCATATAGCTGCAGTTATTTACAGATAAGTCATCAACTGTGTGTAACACTTGCTTATCAGAAACACCATAAGTGCAAGCATCCAAAGAGCCGCGAGAGCATCATTTTGTTCATGTATTATTCATTGCCATATCTGCTGAGCTCCTTCCACAGCAGGCGACTCGGATGTTACCAAACACAGCCATGTAGAGCAGTGGATGGATGCACATGTTCAGTGTAGCCAGTCCCTTGGACACCTGGTAGGCCTTGCACACCCAGTCGCAGACAGAGCCAAGTTCGTCAACCTTCTGGTAGAAATAGTAGCTCTGGAGGAGGTGATAAGGCACAAAGGAAATGGCATACAGCACAACCACTGCAAACACCATCAGGGCCACCTTCCGTTTCTCCAGGGAGGTTATATTCACATTCCTCCACACCACCCTTAACACTGCACAGTATGATGCAAATGTGACCAGGAAGGGAATAAAACACCCAGCCACAGACAGAAATACTTTGTAAAACAAGTGAACGTATGCAACTGCAACACTGTTGGTGCAATAGGAGTAGGATACACAACAGGTTTTGTTGATTCCCTCTGGACATGTGGAGGCAAACTTCAGCACAGGAGAGGAGATGGCTGTCACAAAGATCCAGATGACGACACTGGCAGCCTTGGCTTTGGCTGGGTTCACATGGTTCTGGCTGAAGAAGGGGTACACAATGGCCACATAGCGGTTCACACTGATACACATGATGAAGTAGATACTGACATACAGGTTGCAGGTGAAGAGGAAGCGTTCTATCTTACAGACCGCGATCCCAAACAGCCAGTTCTTGTCCTGCATGTAGTAGACTATGAGCAGGGGCAGGGTGAGGACATAGAGCAGGTCACTGATGGCCAGGTTACAGGACAGCACCACACCAGTGTGCCAGTTGTTCCTCTCCCTGGTCGCCAAGAGTCTCAGGGCAAACAGGTTACCAACCAACGCCACGCAGCACTCAACACCGTACATTGAAGGCAATAACTGCACTTGGAACTTGTCACCATGACAAGAAGAGTTGTAATCCATCATGTTTGTGTATTGATTTCTGTGGGAGATTAGAAAATAGGAGGGGAAAAGGCTGTGCAAACGGGCTCCCAATAGTGGTATTTGTTCATCTCTGTGGAAGAAAAAGGATAAATATATTCATTATATTCTGAAGTGGAGAACCATTCTTTTATGCAGTTCATCCTGATCCCCTAACGGGAACTTTGCACTGTGCCAGCCAATACATCAGTCATAACAGTTCATAACGTCAATCAGTATCATTCTGTCGCAATACATGTAATAAATTGCTAGTATTAGTAGTGGTTTAAGATACCTTCAGAGCTGTTGTCTTATCAGAAATATACATCTGTGGTCAAAAATAAATAAAAACACACTGCAGTTCTCCATACTAATGTTGTGCAATGGATAGCAAATAATAATCTAAAAAACCATGGACCAAGGTTGTGTAAATCTTAAACCAACAGAATGTCTGTCCAAAACACCCCATGGAGCCTAAAACAAGTTCCATATAGTTTCTCTCTAAGAAAAGCCACAAGACCGTTTCTGATGTTACTTCTCCAGGCTATTCAACAGACACAAACACCAGAAGTATGCACCAGTATTCAAAAACAGGTGGTCAATTATAAACGGTTCACATTTACTCCGTTTCTGTCCTTACACTTTACAGATATTTAAATGTATAATGGCAATGACCTCAGAATAAAGTCAGATTAGTACTTACTCATTGACAGACAGATAAGGCTACATTTCCTGGGGTAGACGTTCACACAGAGACCAGTAGAACTTCCCATGATAGGTTAGTTACATGTACAAAGATTTAAAGCGGTCACTTCCCTTTCTGACCTTCCGCCCCCCCAAATCAACACCTTTGTAGGCATTTTCAAGAAGTGTGACCAACACTGCCTGCCCCTTGTTCTATTTGTAGCACAGTATCAAATGAAAATGTCACAACTCAAGTCTCATGCACATCAGCCTCGGCTACAGTTTCACACTGAGGTGAAAGCTTGTGGCAGAGGCTACATGAGTCAGCCCCAAGAAAAAAAAGCTACACACAATTGAGCTGAACTTTGTATTCAGCTATTTATTTTCCAATGCTTATAACATTTTTATAAACATGTTCACAAGGTACAAAATTACATCATTGCATTTTCATCCAGTCCTCCAGCTGACTTGTTGCGATACCAAGGTCCTTTCATGAAGGAATACATTCCTCTGTCCTCCAAACATTTGCCTAATCCCCAAATTTCCTTCCTCCAAACCTCTTGCCCCCGGTGACATCTTTCCAAAAGATTTGCCCCCATCCCCAAATATCTCTCCCTCTTTCCTGTCCACGTCACCCCCCATTCGGTCTCTGGGTTTCCCTCTCAGACCAGACCTATGAGGTGACTTGGAACCATATTTGTTTTTCCTGTCGTCGCCAGACAACGGTTTCCTCTTCTTGAAGGTTCCTGCTGAGGACCTTTCAAGGCTTTGCCTCCTCTTGGCTGCAGGGAACATATCTAGATGGGAGGGAGAAAAATAAATATAGAAGGTGATTTTGTCTGCCGAAGTAGCACAAAAATATAGTACAACAAAACACAAACTATTGAGACTTGGTTCAGTACTGAAAGAGTACATACCATCATCTGGCTCCTCCCCTACAGCCTGTCTGTAGTACTCTGCCTCGTCGTCAGATTCAACAACCGGGGGGCCTGTTATCCTGGTTCCCGGGATCCTCCACTTCAGGGTCATGCTCTTCCTCCTCCTGGCGCTTCCTCTTGATGCCTGCCATGCTACTTTTCCTGACATTAATAGGGGTTGCAACAATTTCGGCAGATAATTTTAGAAAGATTGCAGATTGTCTAGCCCGGCTGGATTTGGGTAAAGGAGAAATGGTGGGGGCTTTGGCGGGTTGCTGTGTTGACTGGGAAAGCAGCCATGTGGAAAGCATGGCCAGCCGTAGAGAAATGCTTATTGAAATTCTCAATTTTGCGGATTTATCGGTGGTGACAATGTTTCCTAGCCTCAGAGCAGTGGGCAGCTGGGAGGAGGTGCTCTTATTCTCCATGGACTTTACAGTGTCCCAGAACTTTTTTGAGTCTTTTTTAAAATGTTACCCCTTTTTCGTGGTATCCAATTGTTGTAGTAGCTACTATCTTGTCTCATCGCTACAACTCCTGTACGGGCTCGGGTGAGACGAAGGTTGAAAGTCATGCGTCCTCCGATACACAACCCAACCAAGCCGCACTGCTTCTTAACACAGCGCGCATCCAACCCGGAAGCCAGCCGCACCAATGTGTCGGAGGAAACACCATGCACCTGGCCACCTTGGTTAGCGCACACTGCGCCCGGCCTGCCACAGGAGTTGCTGGTGCGCGATGAGACAAGGACACCCCTACCGACCAAGCCCTCCCTAACCCGGACGACACTAGGCCAATTGTGCGTCGCCCCACGGACCTCCCGGTCGCGGCCGGTTACAACAGAGCCTGGGCGCGAACCCAGGGACTCTGATGGCACAGCTGGCGCTGCAGTACAGCGCCCTTAACTACTGTGCCACCCGGGAGGCCTGCCTTAGCTTTTCTAACTGCCTGTGTATATTTGTTCCTAACTTCGCTGAAAAGTTGCATATCACGGGGGCTATTCGATGCTAATGCAGAACGCCACAGGATATTTTTGTGCTGATCAAGGGCAGACAGGTCTGGCGTGAACCAAGGACTATATCTATTCCTAGTTCTACATTTTTTGAGAGGGGCATGCTTATTTAAGATGGTGAGGAAGGCACTTTTAAAGAATAGCCAGGCATAATTTACTGACGGGATGAGGTCAATGTCATTCCAGGATACCCCGGCCAGGTCGATTAGAAAGGCCTGCTCGCAGAAGTGTTTCAGGGAGCATTTGACAGTGATGAGGGGTGGTCGTTTGGTCGCAGACCCATTACGGATGCAGGCAATGAGGCAGTGATCGCTGAGATCTTGATTGAAAACAGCAGAGGTGTATTTGGAGGGCCATAGCGGAACAGTGAAAGTGACATTTACATGCATGAATCCATTGGGGCTGTACACTCAAGAGGGAAGAAATTATTTGTGACACTACGATTACACAACAAGCAACAACAATGTCAACTGGATTCCGGTGCTACATGCAACGTAATGAGCTACAAAGACAAAATCAATCTGGCACCTGACACACATCTTTTGCCCAGCGATACTTGACTAAAGCTGTACTCAGGAGAGCTAATGAGCTCTATGGGCACGTTTGAGACCAAATGTGTTATTCGAGGACGCAAACACAAGCTGGAGTTTGAGATTGTGAAAACCAGTCAACACCTCTCCTCTCAGGCTCTACATACGGACGCCTGGGACTGACGCAGTTCACTGTACCAAATGACCTGCACATTGTGGATCATGTCCAGCATGGACCCCTGTCCAAAGAACAACTTCTCAGCAGATATGACAATGTATTCAACATGCCCGTTGAATCTGTGCCTGGGGAGGTACACTTTGAAGTGGATGAGAGCATCACTCCAGTCCAGTGTGCTCCTCGCAATGTGCCCATTGCAATGAAAGCGACTGTGAAGGCCCAGCTGGACAAGTATGAGGCCGATGGCCACATGACATCTGTGACTGAACCAACTGACTGGATCAGTGTCATATATACACATATTCATATACATAGCTCATATATCAAGCACATATATTAAGCCGCCTGACTCAAGTCATTGCACACACCCCTGTCCAAACAGGAAGTACCCTACCCCCAGCCATAAACTGCCCCTCTCAGTTCTCCCTACCTCACGATCCCCTGACACACAAATACCTTATTGCATAAACACACACACTCCATCCCCCCTCTACTGGTCGGGTGCCCAGAGCAGAAGATTCTGCTGTGCACCATTGGGGCTCCTGCTCTGGCTGGAGCAGGTCCGCCTCCAACCCTTCGGGACCATTCAGAAGGCGACACGACAAGACTCCACCTACATTATTCTATGTATAAAAACTGTTGTAACCTTTGTCTAAGCCCTTTTTCAGCTAACTCCATTTGAGCTATATGAATCAGGTCAGTGCACGTTAAAACTGCAGGACAAGATATCTTTTGACTCAATAAACTGCCTTTTTGTTACAACTGAAATCCACTCTGTCCAGCGTCCATGATTTGGTCTCACTCTCCTGTAAGTTAATCATCAACAAAAATGGTAGGAGAGGATGGTTTAAACATCTGAATTCGATCTAGGACAAGTTGATGTGAGAGAAGACAAATCATTGGGTGCAAACCAAACGGAAGGGTGACCTCTCGCTAGGAGTCATCGGCCATTCAACTTGCCTCAGGAGACTGATCAGAGCGCTCGACATAAAAGGTAAGCAGAGCCTGTTAAATCAAAATCTGCATATTGTATCTTAGCCTACAACCAAATTTTGATCAGTAGTACTGAGCGTGAGTATGAATTGCTGTTAAATTACTTTTAAGAAATCAAGGCATGGTTAAAAGATATCTTGCATAAATAGAGACTGGTTAACTGAATCTGCATGTAAAAGATCCTATTGAATAAGTGGTATACTGTTTAATTGGTTATGTTAGAGGTGTAGTTAACAGATAATTAACTGAATCTGCATGTAAAAGATCCTATAAGTGGTATATTGTTTAATTGGTTGTGTTAGAGGTGTAGTTAATTAATAGATCGACTGAATCTGCATGTAAAAGATCCTATTAATAAATAAGTTGTAAACTGTTTAATTGGTTATGTTAGAGGTGTAGTCGAATAGATATAGTACATGTAAATTTGGCGTTCCTCAAGACAGAGATCGGGAATGAGGTGATCATTGCACATCAAACTATAATTAATATAACCAGATTTGACGTTCCGCGAATTTGTTGTGCCCAATTCAGACAAAACATTTGTTGGGGAATGATTGCCATACTGTGAATAGATAAACGGTGTAATATTGACGGACACTGAGCTGAATACTGTTCTTACCAGTCGCCGAGCTGTGAATTAACCCAGCCGCCGTGCTAAAATATTGACTGTTTCTTTTTCCCTCTTTCCGCTGTTGGTATTCCTACAGAGATAGAATTATTCTGATAATTGTTATAGAATCGCCTAAATTCACTGATACATCGTTCCAAAAGGAAATCACCGAATCATTTCTAGAAAATACCTAAATAAATCGCTGAACAAATTCAAATAAAATACCGGAGAAACACACACGTGGGTGGGCGTCACATACTGATAACCCCCTTTGTATGCGAGGGTGGGGGTGGAAGAGATAAGCCTGAGCCAGCACAGCAGTACATCCCTGGTCTCGACCAGGGACGGGCTAAGCATACAATGATAGAAATAAACACCACATAGTAAGGATTGAATATACCTAAATAACGCATTATACACATTATCAGACGAACTAGATAAAATATCTGCAGCCACCACGCCCAAACTCAAATTCAATGAATATTTAGATCAGAGTATGATTGATAGAGCGGGAGGTAAAGAACAGTATGGGAAAGTGGAGAAAGTGTGGAAAGGATTACGGATAAAATGGACACAAGCAGGTTACTTTAGCGGAGGACCCCCTACAGGGGGGAAACTCCAAGATATGCAGACAGAACTAGAGGACGCAGTAGAGCATGCAAAAGCGAGTGAGACGGAGAGAAACAAGATACACATGTTCAAAAAAGTAGGCACGAGAGAGAGAGAGAGAGAGCGGAGGTGGAGCTCAAGATAGGGACATGGGCTATAGAGGAGTGTAGGAGGGTGCAGCCCAAAAACAAACCAGACATGATGTGCGTGGCTACTGTGGCGTCGGGGGATGTTAAAGCCCCGCCTGAGATCTTGCCCACGGCTCCCCCTGAGGCCGCTTCTCCCTCACTATACCCAAAATTGTCAATGGAGGCAGTTCAGCCCCCGCCATACTCAAAGGGACAAAATCACCGGAGCCTGTCACACAACCCATTCCACGGTAACAACCCTTTCCTCACCAGGGCACCTCCCGCAATACAGGCCCCAGTCCTAAGCATACAGGCAGGCCAGCTCAATGGGGCTATGAGCTTCGGAATAACAGGAGGGCAGATAGAGTGAGAGCTACTCCCCACCACCAGCACTCCACATCCAGGGAACACCTCCCAGAAGCGAGAACACCAATGCAAGGAAGGAGCCTTCCCCGGGAACTCTGCCGGTTCCCTCCTGATAGATCTCGGAGGCTCGGTAGGCTCTGGAGCTACAGGTGGGCGTTTCCTACCTCAGCCACGAGAGTCAGGCAACAGAAGATGATGAGGACAGCAACAGAAAGACACCCACCAGTTCAGAAATAGACTGTGAAATACAACACTTAAGGAGAGAATTAAGTGAATCAATAGCCCAAGCGAAGGGCATGATGAATAATGAAGGCAGAGGGATGGGTGAGTACCACATCGAAGGCATGATGAAGGGAAAGGTGACTGACATGACCGAAACACAGGGGGCGACCGCCACCCGGAAGTCTGCCAGGGTGGCTGGACTAAGATCTAAAGGAGTGACCACCAGAGAAGACTGGGACCTGGAACGGGGTGGAGCCAGCATGTATCCCCTACGCCCAGCAGCTGATCCACGCTACGTAGAGTACCAACCCTGGAAAATGACTGACCTGACCACACTGATGGAACAGATGCCCAGCCTACATGGAGGAGCCTCCGCATGGCTACACCAGCTGCAGACTCTGACCTCCGGTCTGGATCTCTGCCTAGTAGACATGAAAGCACTACTAGCCAGAGCCACCAACCATGGGACCATGAACGGCAGCATGACAGCAGCCGACCTCAGAGACCAGCCACCCACCCTGCCCCTAGATCGTTTCAGGACCATTTTATGGGATGAACTGCGCAGATCTTACCCTACTGAAGGGAACTATGCCACTCTGTCCTCCTTCACTATCAGGACGTGGAGGAGCACCAGGGAGAGGAAGAGGAGGACCCCCACCTCTACACTACAGCCCACCAGAACCTAGCGATATGCAGCAGGAACAGCCGGAATACAACCACCCAGGATCCAGCCACATGCAGCAACAGCAAGATATGGCAGGGAACGCTATGCCCTGGCAATGACGATGCCCACCACCCGCTGCAGGAGAAGGGAGCCAACTATCTGCGGTTGGATGTTTCTGTAAAAGACGAATTCACCTCATCCGTCCTTTTCCAGAAACAAGAGGGCGAGGAAGAAGAAAGGAAGCAGAACAAAGAACAAAGAACAAAGAACAAAGAACAAAGGACTGGTGAAAATAAAGACCCTTCTAAAGGTCTCACACATCTGGTGGCACCCTCAAATTAAAGTAATGACTGACTTATTTTGTGACGAATGCAACATTTGTGGCAGCCACAACTCAAAGAAACCATATCAAACATACCTAATGCATATTTTCAGGACAGTAGCATAGAACGCTATCTTTTAGTCATGGTAGATAGGTTCTCCAAATGGGTTGAGGCAATACCAACAGCAAAAGAGGGTGCTAGGTCAGTCATTAAGTGGCTACAAACCAAACTAATACCCAGGTATATTGACAGTGGCTCACATTTCAGTAACAAACACCTAAGACAGGTGGAAGAAAAATTTGGCATAACCCACAGATTTGGATCTGTGTACAGGCCCCAATCTCAAGGTCTGGTGGAACTTCAAACCAAAAGTTGAAAGCTAAGATAGCTAAAGTGTGTGCAGGTTCGAAGTTGACATGGGTTGAAGTCCTGCCTCTGGCACTGATGGCTATGAGAGCCTCACCAGGAGCAGGCACCCATCTCTCTCCTCATGAGAAAATGACTGGAAGAGTCATGCCTGGTCCACCAAGGGAGGGAGGTCATATGCCCGCTCTTGATGTACAACAAATTGTAATATCTGATTATGTGAAACAATTGACGCTACTCTCTGCAGCACTCTCTACCCAGGTTCGCAAGGTCCAAGAGGGGGAGCTGCCGGGGGACACGCCACCACTGAAGGTAAAAGTTGGAGACTGGGTGAGGGTTAAAGTCCACAAGAGAAAGTGGCTGGAACCCAGGTGGACTGGACCGTACGAAGTGAAGGAGGTTACTTCACACTCAGTCCAGGTCAAAGGTAAATCAGGCGCACCTTGGCACCACCTTACACATTGCACCCCAGCCCCAACTCCTTCCAGAACACTGACTGAAGTCTGAGCTGATTTGAGGAGCCTAATTCGATACCAAATTAAGACACTCCTGACTCAGGTGATGGAGTATCAAACTCCATCTCCCCTGACAAAGGAACCTCGCTCAGTTGGAGGGATATTTCTCTCTCCCTGGGCAAGGCTAGGAATATCTGGGCCTTTGTTTGTGATATTCCTACTGGTATTTGGGGTGTCCCTGGGCACTTTCACCTGGTTAATAGAACAACTATCACACCCTACCACATCACGTACACTTACCCAGTCCCCTATCCCTGACACCGTCCCTAACATCACTCACTCCAATCACTCCCGTCCCAAACGCAGAATTACACCTACAAACCAACAATGCACTCCATACAAGGTTAGAAGCACCACCTTATTGCCTAGTTTCGCTGCATAATAGAGGGGGTTTTTGTTTTCGTCATCTCCTCCTTCTCGGTTCTACTATAGTTTTCACGTCTTAAAAGACGTGAAGAGGGGGACTCAAAAAATGGGGTTTCTACCAAAGTGTTTGGTTGCTCCATATTCTATTTCTATATAGTTTTCACGTCTAATAGATGTGAAGAGGGGGATTTGTCATATGTACACATATTCATATACATAGCTCATATATCAAGCACATATATTAAGCCGCCTGACTCAAGTCATTGCACGCACCCCTGTCCAAACAGGAAGTACCCTACCCCCAGCCATAAACTGCCCCTCTCAGTTCTCCCTACCTCACGATCCCCTGACACACAAATACCTTATTGCATAAACACACACACTCCATCCCCCCTCTACTGGTCAGGTGCCCAGAGCAGAAGATTCTGCTGTGCACCATTGGGGCTCCTGCTCTGGCTGGAGCAGGTCCGCCTCCAACCCTTCGGGACCATTCAGAAGGCGACACGACAAGACTCCACCTACATTATTCTATGTATAAAAACTGTTGTAACCTTTGTCTAAGCCCTTTTTCAGCTAACTCCATTTGAGCTATATGAATCAGGTCAGTGCACGTTAAAACTGCAGGACAAGATATCTTTTGACTCAATAAACTGCCTTTTTGTTACAACTGAAATCCACTCTGTCCAGCGTCCATGATTTGGTCTCACTCTCCTGTAAGTTAATCATCAACATCAGCAATATGGTCATAGTGAAAACAACAGAGAAGCTGAAGGTCTGCATCAACCCAAAGCATCTGAACCAAGCACTGAAACGATCCCTCTACATCATGCCGGCACTATAGGATGTCCTCAACAAGCTTCCCAAGGCCAGGATTTTCACCTTGGTGGATGCCCGAGATGCATTCCTTCAATGCAAGCTGGATGAAGAAAGCAGCTTCATGACTAACTTCTGGACCCCCTGGGGTCGGAAACGCTGGCTCAAGCTCCCGTTTGGTGTCTCAGTGGCGCCTGAGATATACCAACGTAAGCAGCACGAGTTACTGGCTGGGCTCAAGGGCATTGAACCCATCGCCGATGATGTCCTGATCGTAGGCTGTGGTGACACAGACGAAGAAGCAGAACGCGACCACGATGTGAAGCTCCTGGCACTGATGGAGCGCTGCCGATCAGTTAAGCTTGGCCTTGGCCTGAAGAAGCTGCAGTTCAAGGTGAAAGACGTCCACTTCCATGGCCACATTCTCTCAGCAAAAGGCCTGAAGCCGGACCCAGACAAGGTCAGAGCGATCCTCGACATGCCAAACCCATCTGATGCAAAAGGAATGCAGCGTCTCATCGGTTTTGCAAACTATCTTGCAAAGTTCATGCCACACCTATCAGCAGTCTGTGAGCCTCTGCGCCGGTTGCTAGACAAAGACACACCATGGTACTGGCTACCCAAGCACGAGGCTGCAGTGCAGGAGATGAAATCTCTGGCTTTATCCATGCCAGTGTTGCGCTACTACGACGTCACAAAGCCTGTCACAGTCCAGAGCGACTCCATCCAAAGGGGACTTGGATGCTGCCTTATGCAGGAAGGCCAGCCCATTGCGTTTGCCTCGAGAGCGCTCACCCCCACCGAACAGAACTATGCACAATTTGAGAAAGAGTGCCTCAGCATAATCTTCCCCTGCCAGAGATTCCATCACTACTTATATGGTCGAGAGCTGGTCACTGCTGAAACTGACCACAAACCACTCATTGCCATATTCAGTAAACCTCTCCTCAATGCGCCCAAGAGGCTTCAAAGCTATTTACCTGTGAATAAATTCATGAAATGGAAAATCGATTAAACTATTGACGAAATATTGATGCATAATTGAACTTGCAACTATATGCTACCAGCACTTCCACAAGTGAGCCACCCTGACGCGGCAATTTACCGTGTGCTAGTGTACACAAGCTATTACTTTTTATCATTCATCTCCCCTTTCCCCGCCATTTTTTATCTACTCAAGCTCACCCTATTCCTCCCTCTCTATTAGACATCCTCTGCCACTCTTTTTTCTCTCCGTTATTCCTCCGTATTCCAAGTATACATCACATTATGATAATACTGCACTTCTCCTGACATGCATCTTGTTCCTGCCCTCTCAAGGGACGCCATTTAACCGGCTGTCACAATCTCTTTTTAATAAAAAAAAAAATGTATTTATTATAAATGTATTTTATTCATAATACAAAAATCAACTTACATTGCTACATCCAACATGTCTAGCAAACCAAACACAGGTATTAACAATGCTCAAACATATAAAAAATATCAATACAAATAAAATACAAAAAATAAACAATTTAAGTGCAATTATATTCACTCTGAAAATATCTTATTATAATGAGTCATGAAGATGTTATTCTTTTTGTTATTCACTAGGGTTAGTGTTTTAATAAGATAATTAAATCAGAAAAATTGGTAATTTTGGTATATAATTTTTGTTTGTGTATAAAGTATTTGGCAACAAGAATAAAACATTTTTACAATCATTTCAGTGGTTTTGTTATCATTGCAATAGTAACATATTATATATTGTATGTTACATTATAGGCAGTGTTCATAATGGTAAATAGGTACTTAATACTTAAATAGGTTTTCCCAAAATTCTGACACAAATTTACATTCAAAGAACAAGTGGGACAGATTCTCACCTTCTTTTTCACAGAAAACGCAGATATCATCAATAGCCACAAATGTGGAAATCATAGAATTACATGGATATGTCTTACGCAAAATGTTGAAGTGCACTTCCTTAACTTTGTTTGGTATACAGTATTTGTAAGGCTGTCACAATCGCTGTTCAATCAGCACAACCCATCGTGATATAGCGATCAACAGTGCATCCCACTTGTAAAGCAGCTGCTTCCTCCTGATGTTCTTCTTTATCAATAGCTACCGCGACTATTTTCTTTTTCAATCAAGCGCGTTCTTCCAACCACCACCCACTGTCTCCTAGGGCACACAATGGTTGTTATAATAACTTTTTATCCAGTGCTTTTGGTGTTAATATATTTATCATCATGTGAAAACTGTAAGTTATTATGTTGTAGTGTAGCTACATGTCAAATAGTTATTTTGAATATGTTCAATTTCTATTATCTGATACTGTAATAATGAATATAGAAGAGGGCATAGTTTAGACATCATGAAAAGAAACATGACCATCAAAAACATCTTACATCAGAACATTGGAAAGAAGTGCATATAGCTGCAGTTATTTACAGATAAGTCATCAACTATGTGTAGCACTGGCTTATCAGAAACACCATAAGTGCAAGCATCCAAAGAGCCGCGAGAGCATCATTTTGTTCATGTATTATTCATTGTCATATCTGCTGAGCTCCTTCCACAGCAGGCGACTCGGATGTTACCAAACACAGCCATGTAGAGCAGTGGATGGATGCACATGTTCAGTGTAGCCAGTCCCTTGGACACCTGGTAGGCCTTGCACACCCAGTCGCAGACAGAGCCAAGTTCGTCAACCTTCTGGTAGAAATAGTAGCTCTGGAGGAGGTGATAAGGCACAAAGGAAATGGCATACAGCACAACCACTGCAAACACCATCAGGGCCACCTTCCGTTTCTCCAGGGAGGTTATATTCACATTCCTCCACACCACCCTCAACACTGCACAGTATGATGCAAATGTGACCAGGAAGGGAATAAAACACCCAGCCACAGACAGAAATACTTTGTAAAACAAGTGAGTGTATGCAACTGCAACTGCATCACTGTTGGTGCAATAGGAGTAGGATACACAACGGGTTTTGTTGATTCCCTCTGGACATGTGGAGGCAAACTTCAGCACAGGAGAGGAGATGGCTGTCACAAAGATCCAGATGACGACACTGGCAGCCTTGGCTTTGGCTGGGTTCACATGGTTCTGGCTGAAGAAGGGGTACACAATGGCCACATAGCGGTTCACACTGATACACATGATGAAGTAGATACTGACATACAGGTTGCAGGTGAAGAGGAAGCGTTCTATCTTACAGACCGCCACCCCAAACAGCCAGTTCTTGTCCTGCATGTAGTAGACTATGAGCAGGGGCAGGGTGAGGACATAGAGCAGGTCACTGATGGCCAGGTTACAGGACAGCACCACACCAGTGTGCCAGTTGTTCCTCTCCCTGGTCGCCAAGAGTCTCAGGGCAAACAGGTTACCAACCAACGCCACGCAGAACTCAACACCGTACATTGAAGGCAATAACTGCACTTGGAACTTGTCACCATGACAAGAAGAGTTGTAATCCATCATGTTTGTGTATTGATTTCTGTGGGAGATTAGAAAATAGGAGGGGAAAAGGCTGTGCAAACGGGCTCCCAATAGTGGTATTTGTTCATCTCTGTGGAAGAAAAAGGATAAATATATTCATTATATTCTGAAGTGGAGAACCATTCTTTTATGCAGTTCATCCTGATCCCCTAACGGGAACTTTGCACTGTGCCAGCCAATACATCAGTCATAACAGTTCATAACGTCAATCAGTATCATTCTGTCGCAATACATGTAATAAATTGCTAGTATTAGTAGTGGTTTAAGATACCTTCAGAGCTGTTGTCTTATCAGAAATATACATCTGTGGTCAAAAATAAATAAAAACACACTGCAGTTCTCCATACTAATGTTGTGCAATGGATAGCAAATAATAATCTAAAAAACCATGGACCAAGGTTGTGTAAATCTTAAACCAACAGAATGTCTGTCCAAAACACCCCATGGAGCCTAAAACAAGTTCCATATAGTTTCTCTCTAAGAAAAGCCACAAGACCGTTTCTGATGTTACTTCTCCAGGCTATTCAACAGACACAAACACCAGAAGTATGCACCAGTATTCAAAAACAGGTGGTCAATTATAAACGGTCCACATTTACTCCATTTCTGTCCTTACACTTTACAGATATTTAAATGTATAATGGCAATGACCTCAGAATAAAGTCAGATTAGTACTTACTCATTGACAGACAGATAAGGCTACATTTCCTGGGGTAGACGTTCAGAGACCAGTAGAACTTCCCATGATAGGTTAGTTACATGTACAAAGATTTAAAGCAGTCACTTCCTTTTCTGACCTTCCATCCAACCAAATCAACCCATTTGTAGGCATTTTCAAGAAATGTGACCAACACTGCATGCCCCTTGTTCTATTTGTAGCACAGTACCAAATGAAAAGGTGACAACTCTATGGAACGCCATTTGGACAGCTTATTTTACCTCGGAAGAACAGAAGGTGAGTGAACGCCTGTCATCAGTGCCTGAGAATTGGGCGGAGTCCAAACAAACTTTATGTAAATGTAGATCAGTGACAAAAATCTATGACTCATAGCATGCGTATCGGTGAATCGATGTAACATATGAATTACGAGTGAGTGTAATCAATGTGTAATAACACCGTAAAAAAAATAATGAACGTGTTAAATTATGTGACGTGGAGTCATATTCAGGTCGATTGGTCAAGAAGCTTTTTGACACAAGTCAAACAGTGTTATTTTATGTGTATCTTTTTGACACGCAAAGACCCAAACGGCGTTCCATACTCAAGTCTCGTGTGCATCAGCCTCGGCTCCAGTTTACGGTCACGATTTGAAGTGAAAGCTTGTGGCAGAGGCTACATGAGTCGGCCCCAAGATAAAAAGGCTACACACAACTGAGCTGTACCTTGTATTCAGCTATTTATTTGCCAATGCTTATATTTTTTATCAACATGTTCACAAGGCACAAAATTACATCATTGCATTTTCATCCAGTCCTCCAGCTGACTTGTTGCGATACCAAGGTCCTTTCATGAAGGAATACATTCCTCTGTTCATGTTGATCAGAAACTGCAGTGACCACAAGCGTGAGTCCATACTGCCACCTGATGTTTTACCAGGGTAGAGCGCTCAGCACGCATCAATCCAGGGTTATGAAGCTCAGCTCTTCCCCTTCCTCTGTTTGAAGCCCTCCTTCGCCCCTCTAGGACCCTTCTTGAAACCACCAGGACGAGGTTTGCCCTTAAACTTAGAACCCCTATCACCCCCAAATTTACTGCCTCCCTCAAACTTCCCTCCAAATCTTTTATCCCCGTCACCAAATGTCTTTCCTCCCAACCTTTTGCCCCCTGGTGACATCTTTCCAAAAGATTTGCCCCCATCACCAAATCTCTTTCCCTCTTTCCTGTCCACGTCACCACCCATTCGGTCTCTGGGTTTCCCTCTCAGACCAGACCTATGAGGTGACTTGGAACCATATTTGTTTTTCCTGTCGTCGCCAGAGAACGGTTTCCTCTTCTTGAAGGTTCCTGCTGAGGACCTTTCAAGGCTTTGCCTCCTCTTGGCTGCAGGGAACATATCTAGATGGGAGGGAGAAAAATAAATATAGAAGGTGATTTTGTCTGCCAAAGTAGCACAAAAATATAGTACAACAAAACACAAACTATTGAGACTTGGTTCAGTACTGAAAGAGTACATACCATCATCTGGCTCCTCCCCTACAGCCTGTCTGTAGTACTCTGCCTCGTCGTCAGATTCAACAACCGGGGGGCCTGTTATCCTGGTTCCCGGGATCCTCCACTTCAGGGTCATGCTCTTCCTCCTCCTGGCGCTTCCTCTTGATGCCTGCCATGCTTCTTTTCCTGACATTACAGAAACAAACATCACCGTTCCACTCCAACTCAGGTAGAATGAATAGCAGTTACAATGTGCTATAACACTCACTTGTTCTCCTCCCGTAACGCTTTCTTTTGGGCAACATCCTGCTCTTGTTTTTTCTTCCGTTCCTGCTTTTCTTTCATCTGCGCCTCTTTTCGGACCAGGATCTCCTGAAGCTCTTCCTCAGTCTTGGCGACTATCAGAAAATACATTGAGGGCCTGTATCAGCATTTTACCATGACCAATCAACAGAAACAACCATTCTCAGTGGATGTGTCAGTAAGCGTTTACATTTTTGTTGTTGAAATATCACAGGTAATCGTCGTTATCTTTTCATCATGTACATTCCATGGACAGCTAAATAAACAGGAAACTGACAGGTGTACTTACTGACTGCATGGTAGAGAATGTTCCCCTCTCCCATTCCCTCCTCAATCTTCACCAGCTGCATGGTGATGCGTGAGCCTATCTGAAGAAAAAACAAACTGATGCTGTAAAACCCTACCAGAAACGGCTGACAATGTCACATCAGTAGGATCAACCGCTGAAGACACCATGGTGATAAATGTCAGGATGTGTCAGTAAGCGTTTACTTTTGTGAAATATCACAGGTAATCATAGATATCTTTTCATCATGTACATCCCATGGACAGAAAATGACAAGACAAACTGATGCTATAAACCTAGCATTTATAGTCACTGCCAACACAGGAGCAGACAATTCTATAGAAACACTGGTTACAATGTAATATCAGTAAGATCAGCCACTAAGTCACCATGGTAATCGCCTCAGTCAGTCTCACAGCGCCCTGTTGAGACGCCATGTTACCACGCCCGGAGTAGATCTGTGGCAGTTCCGTTATGTTGTGATCTCCATCTTGCTCTGCTTCACTTTCTGAAAGATTAGCTCCTCTGAAAGAAAGTTAGCAGGGTAAGAGAACACATAACAGCTGGCCAAATCAGAATGACTTTGTAGGTAGATCACTTCACAGCCAGCATAGACAAGGTAGTATCACCCAAATAACATTGTGAAACAGCTCAAATTCATCAAAGCAATATTGACAACCCAAACACATGCAGATAGACCAGATAGATCAAATACAGCAGGAGATACTCTGCAGTCTGATAGGACTGACAGACAGGGCTCTTACTTCATCAGCAGCTCACTGATGTCCTCAAACTTGCTCATGTTGGGGAACTTTTCCTGCATCAGCTTCTTCACTCCTCTACTCATGCCCACAGGGACTACTTTCAGGCCGCTGCAGAGGGGGATAGGGAAAAGGACAAGGATGAGTGTGGACTGAACTATTTAGTCAGCTACTGGGGGGCGATTCTGCATGATGGGTGCATCAGTGCGTTTACTTTGAATATACATCACTAAACAGTCAAATCACAATCTGTCATCCTCTGAGCCCAAGCAGTCTTCCTATAGAGTAACCAAGCCACCTTGAATTAAAACAAGTGCACAAAACATCTTGTATACGTACTAATGGCGAAATTCAATTTCTTGAGACACTGGATCGTAGTTCAGCAAAGTACATCTCTTTATGGCGTTGACGGCTACCTACAAAAAGCAAACCGGTTAAAATGCATACTAATCTGATTCTCATCAATATAATAAGAGGATAAAAAGATTGTGGGATATCAGAAAGCGTTTACTTTTGAGTGATCGTCACAGATAATCAGAAGACTGTACTATCATCATATTTCACAAATCCCCAATAAAGCAAAAATCCAGGTACTGGTGCCTTTGACATACCTTGTGCACATTGATGGAAGGGAACATGTTTTGGAACATGGTGGCCATAAGTTTGACATGCATGCCCTCCGAGCCAAAGTTATTGAGGACCAGCAGTGGATGATGTGTGAACTGCTGTTCATGCATTCTGTGCCTCTTCAGTGACAAGACCACATCTTTAATAAGGGAGTACCTAAAACGATTAAAAACATATTCAGGAAAAGCAATTGAAGCCCAAACCCCTATATTTGCTTGTTTCTAGTATTGGGGCTCATCAGTGCGTTTACTTTGAACATATATCACCGAACAGTCACGTCAAAATCTGTCATCCTTTGAGCCCATCTCTTCCAGTAAGTCATATGGGTTTGTGTACTCACTTTGGTCACCCGGAAATGGAGCATAGGGCCTTTAGGCAGCCGAGCAAGCCCCTGGAAAGAGAAAAAAATTACTCATACACTTGCTCATTTGCCATTAGGATCTAGTAAACAGCCCAACTGTAGATACTGATGCATCAGTGATAAAACATCTTAATCATGAATTCAGATATTCTCATAACTCATCATCTGCACCAGCAATTGGAATAACTAAGGAGGTGGCTAACACAGCATATACTTCATTGATCAATAGCGATAAATCATAAAGCTATTCCCTTTGCCTGCCTTTGAAAAGGCCAAGGGTTTAGAGCAGCTGCAGTGTCTACTGTTAAAGCCCCTCGTGGTACAGTAACGCTTAAAGCCCCTCGTGGTACAGTAACGCAACAGGTGTTGGAAAATAAACTGTTTACGCCAAACAAAACCCTTTAAGGGTAAAAATATATATAACAAAACATACTTTTTGACAAGAAAAATATGAGTTTCTACTTTACAAAATCAAGTATGTTACTCCCTGTTTAATTTGCTTCAGTTTGGTTCTTAAACAGTAAATGGTTCTTAAACAGTACAACGGTTTCAATAATGAATACACCCCTTGTGTTTGCAGACTTATTTACCATGTTGACACTGCTGGGCGTCTTGGTGAAGATCATGAAGTGTGTCACTCCCAGTGGCCCTGCTACAGCCACAAAGTCCTTCAGCACATTCTTCTTCCTCACCTGTCAATCACAAGCAGGGAAGACCTCAAATGCAATCCATTATGAGCCAAGACACACTTCCATGTATAAACTCAGAACAGTGGTTGAAAGTTTTATAAAAATGAACACGTATATTAAGTAACAAATGTGGCATGCAGTAACGTCACTTTGATTCAAGTCAGTTATAAATACCAGCTTTGAGTTTCATGACATGAACAAACGGACCTTAAGGGATTCTGCAGTGAAGGGCTCCACGACGCGCCGCATGTTCTCCACTAGCTGACCGACATTCTTGACAACTTGGCCACCGTGAAACACCAAGGAGTGAGGGACCGCACCGAACACCTCTTCCGCCACATGGTTCGCACTCAAACGTGACTTCTTCTGGTTTTTGGTCTGAAATTGAATTAACACGTTCGTTTAAATGGCCACGATACTTCGCTCTGTTACGAGCTAACGCCGTTGTGGATGTAATCAGTTACACATATTTTAATCATTGTTCAGATATTCTCATAAAAACATCATTTTCATCCACCTAACTACACATGCAGATGAGACAATATTAAATATAGTTACCAGTAACTTTATTCAGTTTACAATAATCGTGTCAATAACTAGATAGCTAACGTTATTTAGAAAGCTTTAGCTAGCTAACGTTAGCCAACATCTACTTAACCGCTTACCTTTGACTTTCCCATAATAGCAGTTTAACAAAACAATATAATAGAGTCAATAATATAAAACGTCGCTAATGAACCTAACTATCTGAATGTAAAAAGCGAGCAAGCTTCTTTATGCCTCTCCGAGTCCTCCATTTCAATCAGATACTGCTCTTCAACCACGTGGACCTCACTGCGCCGGCGCGTTGTGTGTCACATTGAAAAACGTTCGTCTTATTCAAATGCCTAACCAAACTTTTGTCAAACCTAAAAATTTGAAGAACATTTGCAATATGAAGTCCAAAAGGTAAAACTTCATTATTACAGTGTAATTACATGTAACAGGTAGTGTAGTTAATTGTAATAACTCATAGTTACACTGTAATAACATGTAACTGGTGGTAATTTCATTCTGTAATTACAGAGGTGTAACAACAAATGCTTGTTACCATGTTTGTTACAAAGGGGCAAGTTTCCACTAAATTCAACAATTTAGTGTTTCAATTCACCAATTTAGTATTTAGTTTCTTCTCAGCTGCATCTGATTCAGTAATAACTGTCACAAGGTCGTAATTATTGTGGACAGATGCTGGGTGTCCGAGATTATACTAATTACCAACCTGTCAATCCACACCCTTCGAAATCTCCAAATCAAATGTTATTGGTCACATACACATGTTTAGCAGATGTTATTGCGGGTGTAAGAAATGCTTGTTTCTAGCTCCAACAGTGCAGTAATATCTAACAATTCATAACAATACACACAAACCTAAAAGTAAAATAATGGAATTAAGGAATATATTAATATTAGGACGAGCAATGTCTGAGTGGCATAGACTAAAATACAGTAGAATAGAATGTAGTATATACATATGAGAGGAGTAAAGCAAAACTATGTAAACATTATTAAAGTGACTTGTGTTCCATTATTAAAGTGGCCAGTGATTTCAAGTCTATGTATAACTGGGTGGAAGCAGCAAAGTGATGGCTATTTAACAGTCTGATGGCGTTGAGATAGAAGCTGCTCCACTCAATGTTGTTGCTAGCACTTGCCCCCAAAGTGTACCATCTGGGTTAACTAAGACCCAGATGCAGACGGTATGAGTCTCAGAGTTTATTATAGTACAAGGGGCAGGCAAAAGGTAGGTCAAGGCAGGCAAACAGTCATAATCCAAATCAGAGTCAGGCAGGTACACAACGGCAGGTTCAGGACGGCAGGCAGGATCAGGAAAGGCAGAAAGGGCAGAACTGGGGAGACTAGGAAAAACAAAAACTAGAGCATGGGAATATGCGGTTAGGATTTGACGGGACAAGACAAACTGGCAACAGACAAACAGAAAACGCAGGTATAAATACACAGAAGATAATGGGGACAAATGGGAGACACCTGGTGGATGGTGGAGACAAGCACAAGACAGGTGAAACAGATCATGGCGTGACAGTTATATATAAGTTAACCTCACTGACTGGGGTCTACCATATGGGTGTCATCCCAGATTATAATACAAAAATAATGTATAATTAATGTTTATGCTAGCCATTATGAAAACCTGAATCTCCTTGCCATCCAAGTAAGAAGATAACTGGTTGCATCACTGCCTGGTACGGCAATTGCGGAGGGTAGTGCGTGCGGCCCAGTACATCACTGGGGAGAAGCTGCCCACCATCCAGGACCTCTACACCAGGCGGTGTCAGAAGAATGCCCTAAAAATAGTCAAAGACCCCAGCCACCTCAGTCATAGACTGTTCTCTCTACTACCGCATGGCAAGCGGTACCTAGTCCCAAGTCTAGGACAAAAGGCTCCTCAACAGTTTTTACACCCAAGCCATAATCAAATGGCTACCTGGACTATTTGCATTGTGTGCCCCCCCCCCCAACACCTCTTTTACGCTGCTGCTACTCTCTGTTTATCATATATGCATAGTAACTTTAACTATACATTCATGTACATACTACCTCAATTGGCCCGACCAACCAGTGCCCCTGCACATTGGCTAACTAGGCTATCTGCATTGTGTCCCGCCACCTGCCACCCACCAACCCCTCTTTTACGCTACTGCTACTCTCTGTTTATCATACAGTGGGGCAAAAAAGTATTTAGTCAGCCACCAATTGTGCAAGTTCTCCCACTTAAAAAGATGAGAGAGGCCTGTAATTTTCATCATAGGTACACTTCAACTATGACGGACAAAATGAGAAAAAAAATCCAGAAAATCACATTGTAGGATTTTTAATGAATTTATTTGCAAATTATGGTGGAAAATAAGTATTTGGTCACCTACAAACAAGCAAGATTTCTGGCTCTCACAGACCTGTAACTTCTTCTTTAAGAGGCTCCTCTGTCCTCTACTCATTACCTGTATTAATGGCACCTGTTTGAACTTGTTATCAGTATAAAAGACACCTGTCCACAACCTCAAACAGTCACACTCCAAACTTCACTATGGCCAAGACCAAAGAGCTGTCAAAGGACACCAGAAACAAAATTGTAGACCTGCACCAGGCTGGGAAGACTGAATCTGCAATAGCTAAGCAGCTTGGTTTGAAGAAATCAACTGTGGGAGCAATTATTAGGAAATGGAAGACAAACAAGACCCCTGATAATCTCCCTCGATCTGGGGCTCCACGCAAGATCTCACCCCGTGGGGTCAAAATGACCACAAGAACGGTGAGCAAAAATCCCAGAACCACACGGGGGGACCTAGTGAATGACCTGCAGAGAGCTGGGACCAAAGTAACAAAGCCTACCATCAGTAACACACTACGCCGCCAGGGACTCAAATCCTGCAGTGCCAGACGTGTCCCCCTGCTTAAGCCAGTACATGTCCAGGCCCATCTGAAGTTTGCTAGAGAGCATTTGGAGGATCCAGAAGACAATTGGGGGAATGTCATATGGTCAGATGAAACCAAAATATAACTTTTTGGTAAAAACTCAACTCGTCGTGTTTGGAGGACAAAGAATGCTGAGTTGCATCCAAAGAACACGATACCTACTGTGAAGCATGGGGGTGGAAACATCATGCTTTGGGGCTGTTTTTCTGCAAAGGGACCAGGACGACTGAAAGAATGAATGGGGCCATGTATCGTGAGATTTTGAGTGAAAACCTCCTTCCATCAGCAAGGGCATTGAAGATGAAACATGGCTGGGTCTTTCAGCATGACAATGATCCCAAACACACCGCCCGGGTAACGAAGGAGTGGCTTCGTAAGAAGCATTTCAAGGTCCTGGAGTGGCCTAGCCAGTCTTCAGATCTCAACCCCATAGAAAATCTTCAGAAGGAGTTGAAAGTCTGTGTTGCCCAGCAACAGCCTCAAAACATCACTGCTCTAGAGGAGATCTGCATGGAGGAATGGGCCAAAATACCAACAACAGTGTGTGAAAACCTTGTGAAGACATTTGACCTCTGTCATTGCCAACAAAGGGTATATAACAAAGTATTGAGATTTTGTTATTGACCAAATATTTATTTTCCACCATAATTTGCAAATAAATTCATTAAAAATCCTACAATGTGATTTTCTGGATTTTGTTTTCTCATTTTGTCTGTCATAGTTGAAGTGTACCTATGATAAATTACAGGCCTCTCTCATCTTTTTAAGTGGGAGAACTTTCACAATTGGTGGCTGACTAAATACTTTTTTGCCCCACTGTATATGCATAGTCACTTTAACCATATCTACATGTACATACTACCTCAATCAGCCCAACTAACCGATGCCTGTATATAGCATCGCTACTGTTTTTTTTCACTGTCTTTTTACTGTTTTTATTTCTTTACTTACCTATTCTTCACCTAATACCTTTTTTGCACTGTTGGTTAGCGCCTGTAAGTAAGCATTTCACTGTAAGGTCTACACCTTTTGTATTCGGCGCACGTGACAAATAAACTTTGTTTTGATTTAACCCCACAAGTACACCACAGAATAACACAATGCAATTACTAGGTGTTAGACAGGATTTAGCTAGCTGAAATGAAGTGTACCTTTTGCAGTGGTGTAAAGTCCTTACGCAAAAATACTTTCAAGTACTACTTAAGTCATTTTTGGGGGTATCTGTACTTTACTTTTTACAACTTTTACTTCACTACATTCCTAAAGGAAATAATGTACTTTTTGGCCCTCCAAATACACCTCCGCTGTCTTCAACCAGGATCTCAGCGATCACTGCCTCATTGCCTGTATCCGCCACGGAGCCGCAGTCAAACGACCACCCCTCATCGCTGTCAAACGCTCCCTAAAACACTTCTGTGAGCAGGCCTTTCTAATCGACCTGGCCCGGGTATCCTGGAAGGACATTGACCTCATCCCGTCAGTTGAGGATGCCTGGTCATTCTTTAAAAGTAACTTCCTCACCATTTTAGATAAGCATGCTCCGTTCAAAAAATGCAGAACTAAGAACAGATACAGCCCTTGGTTCACTCCAGACCTGACTGCCCTCGACCAGCACAAAAACATCCTGTGGCGGACTGCAATAGCATCGAATAGTCCTTGTGATATGCAACTGTTCAGGGAAGTCAGGAACCAATACACGCAGTCAGTCAGGAAAGCTAAGGCCAGCTTCTTCAGGCAGAAGTTTGCATCCTGTAGCTCCAAAAAGTTCTGGGACACTGTGAAGTCCATGGAGAACAAGAGCGCCTCCTCCCAGCTGCCCACTGCACTGAGGCTAGGTAACACGGTCACCACCGATAAATCCATGATTATCGAAAACTTCAATAAGCATTTCTCAACGGCTGGACATGCCTTCCGCCTGGCTACTCCAACCTCGGCCAACAGCTCCGCCCCCCCCCGCAGCTCCTCGCCCAAGCCTCTCCAGGTTCTCCTTTACCCAAATCCAGATAGCAGATGTTCTGAAAGAGCTGCAAAACCTGGACCCGTACAAATCAGCTGGGCTTGACAATCTGGACCCCCCCTGGACAATTTCTGAAACTATCCGCCGCCATTGTCGCAACCCCTATTACCAGCCTGTTCAACCTCTCTTTCATATCGTCTGAGATCCCCAAGGATTGGAAAGCTGCCGCAGTCATCCCCCTCTTCAAAGGGGGAGACACCCTGGACCCAAACTGTTACAGACCTATATCCATCCTGCCCTGCCTATCTAAGGTCTTCGAAAGCCAAGTCAACAAACAGATCACTGACCATCTCGAATCCCACCGTACCTTCTCCGCTGTGCAATCTGGTTTCCGAGCCGGTCACGGGTGCACCTCAGTCACACTCAAGGTACTAAACGATATCATAACCGCCATCGATAAAAGACAGTACTGTGCAGCCGTCTTCATCGACCTTGCCAAGGCTTTCGACTCTGTCAATCACCATATTCTTATCGGCAGACTCAATAGCCTCGGTTTTTCGGATGACTGCCTTGCCTGGTTCACCAATTACTTTGCAGACAGAGTTCAGTGTGTCAAATCGGAGGGCATGCTGTCCGGTCCTCTGGCAGTCTCTATGGGGGTGCCACAGGGTTCAATTCTCGGGCCGACTCTTTTCTCTGTATATATCAATGATGTTGCTCTTGCTGCGGGCGACTCCCTGATCCACCTCTACGCAGACGACACCATTCTATATACATTCGGCCCGTCATTGGACACTGTGCTATCTAACCTCCAAACGAGCTTCAATGCCATACAACACTCCTTCCGCGGCCTCCAACTGCTCTTAAACGCTAGTAAAACCAAATGCATGCTTTTCAACCGATTGCTGCCTGCACCCGCATGCCCAACTAGCATCGCCACCCTGGATGGTTCCGACCTTGAATATGTGGACATCTATAAGTACCTAGGTGTCTGGCTAGACTGCAAACTCTCCTTCCAGACTCATATCAAACATCTCCAATCGAAAATCAAATCAAGAGTTGGCTTTCTATTCCGCAACAAAGCCTCCTTCACTCACGCCGCCAAGCTTACCCTAGTAAAACTGACTATCCTACCGATCCTCGACTTCGGCGATGTCATCTACAAAATGGCTTCCAACACTCTACTCAGAAAACTGGATGCAGTCTATCACAGTGCCATCCGTTTTGTCACTAAAGCACCTTATACCACCCACCACTGCGACTTGTATGCTCTAGTCGGCTGGCCCTCGCTACATATTCGTCGCCAGACCCACTGGCTCCAGGTCATCTACAAGTCCTTGCTAGGTAAAGCTCCGCCTTATCTCAGTTCACTGGTCACGATGGCAACACCCATCCGTAGCACTCGCTCCAGCAGGTGTATCTCACTGATCATCCCTAAAGCCAACACCTCATTTGGCCGCCTTTCGTTTCAGTACTCTGCTGCCTGTGACTGGAACGAACTGCAAAAATCGCTGAAGTTGGAGACTTTTATCTCCCTCACCAACTTCAAACATCAGCTATCTGAGCAGCTAACCGATCGCTGCAGCTGTACATAGTCTATTGGTAAATAGCCCACCCATTTTCACCTACCTCATTCCCATACTGTTTTTATTTATTTACTTTTCTGCTCTTTTGCACACCAATATCTCTACCTGTACATGACCATCTGATCACTTATCACTCCAGTGTTAATCTGCAAAATTGTAATTATTCGCCTACCTCCTCATGCCTTTTGCACACATTGTATATAGACTCCCCCTTTTTTTTCTATTGTGTTATTGACTTGTTAATTGTTTACTCCATGTGTAACTCTGTGTTGTCTGTTCACACTGCTATGCTTTATCTTGGCCAGGTCGCAGTTGCAAATGAGAACTTGTTCTCAACTTTCCTACCTGGTTAAATAAAGGTGAAATAAAAAAACAAATAAATAAAAAAACTCCATACATTTTCCCTGACACCCAAAACTACTCATTACATTTTGAATGCTTAGCAGGACAAGAAAATGGTCACTGATCTGTAACGGATTTCCTCCTCTTCGTCTGAGGAGGAGTAAGGATCGGACCAAAGCGCAGCGTGGTAAGTGTTCATGATGTAATCTTTAATGAAAAGAAACTGAACACTGCAATACAAAACAATAAGGTGAACAAACGAAAACCGAAACAGTACCGTGTGGACCAAACACTCACACGGAAAACAAACACCCACAAACCAAAAGTGAAACCCTGGCTACCTAAGTATGATTCTCAATCAGAGACAACTAACGACACCTACCTCTGATTGAGAACCATACTAGGCCGAACACAAAAACCAACATAGAAAAACAAACATAGACTGCCCACCCCAACTCACGCCCTGACCATACTAAAACAAATAATAAAATAACAGAACTATGGTCAGAACGTGACATGATCAGGCAGAGTCACTAAACACAAATGCTTCAATTGTAATGATGTCTGAGAGTTGGAGTGTGTCCCTGGCTATCCTTAAATAAATAAAAAACAAGAAAATGTTGCCTTGTGGTTTGCTTCATATTTAACTTACAAACTGACTTGTTGGGAAGATGGTTTCCTATGATGGTGCCACGTTGAAAGTCACTGATATCTTCAGTAAGTCCATTCTACTGCCAATGTTTGTCTATGGAGATTGCATGGCAGTGTGCTCGATTTTATGCACCTGTCAGCAACGTTTGTGGCTGAAATAGCCGAATCCACTAATTTAAAGGGGTGTCCACATGCTATTGTATAGTGTATGTGTATGTGACCAATAAAATTTGACTCGATTTGAGTCACCACTAGAATTGTTATTTTCATGTTATTGAGTAGGCCTATATCTTTGTTTAATATAATTAAGCAAATTAGGATTCTAACAATAGAAATCCTTATTATTTTGTAAGAAATGTAAGGTCTTTTTACATGTTGCAATAAAGTTAACTAAAGTAGAAGCTCATCTGTTGTTTGTTGGTATTTTCACTTGGTAATGCGTAATTTGTAATATCGAAATTGCTCATCGGTAACTATAAAGTTACACATCACTTTTAATAGCTACATCCTGTGTAACAATTAGCGACATCCTTGTACTTATGCAGATATTACAGATATAGTTATACTCTGTGGTGTATTAGTGTGTTTATTGTCCCACTTGGATAATGATAACATTGTCAGAATGGGTAATGTACTTTGTAGGTACACAATAATTAAAAGTAAGTACATCTCAAGATACACTTAATTTTAACTGGCTAAATCCTGTGTAACACCTAGTAATTACATTACACTTATACAGATATTACACGTACTCTGCGGAGTAATAGTGTGTTCATTTTTTCACTTGGCTGGTGCTTCCAGAAGCTTTAAAATTACGGCCAGGTTGTCAGGGTGGATGACGTACTGTATAATTACACATTAATTACATAATGTTCCCCTCAAAATCAGTGATGGAAAAAGTACCCAATTGTTATACTTGAGAAAAAGTAAAGATACCTTAATAGAAAAGGACTCAAGTAAAAGTGAAAGTCCCCCAGTAAAATACTACTTGAGTAAAATTATAGAAGTATTTGGTTTTAAATATACTTAAGTATCAAAAGTAAATGTAATTGCTAAAATATATTTAAGTATCAAAAGTAAATGTAATTGCTAAAATATATTTAAGTATCAAAAGTAAAAGTATAAATGATTTCAAATTCCTTATTAAGCAAACAAGACAGCATGATTTTCTTGTTTTTTGTATTTACAGATAGCCAGGGACACACTCCAACACTCAGACATAATTTACAAACTAAGCATTTGTGATTAGTGAGTCTGCCAGATCAGATGCAGTTGGGATGACCAGGGATTTGCTCTTGATAAGTTTGTGAATTGGACCAGTTTCCTGTACTGCTGTCAAGGCTGTGGGTAACTGGTGAAAGGAGACAGACGCAGGAGAGCTGAGATGCGTGGACAAGGTATTTAATTCAAGAAAACACCAGTACAAACACAACACTATGGTGCTGGAAAAATACCGGTACCACGCAATAAACGGGCGTAACAACAAAACCCGGCAACAATATATTAGCCATCAGAATACAGCCTTACAATAAAACAAACACGTACACAAACATGGGGGAAACCAGAGGGTTAAATAATGAACATGTAATGGGGGGAATTGAAACCAGGTGTGTAGAAAACAAAGACAAAACAATTGGAAAATTAAAAGTGGATCGGTGATGGCTAGAAGGCCGGTGACTTCGAACGCCGCCCGAACAATGAGAGGGACCGACTTCGGCGGAAGTCGTGACAACTGCTAAGTATTCAAAATGTAAAGGGAAAGGGGTAATGAGTACTTTTTGGGTGTCAGAAAAAAATTATGGAGTAAAATGTATATTATTTTCTTTAGGAATGTACTGAAGTAAAAGTAAAAGTTGTCCAACATTTAAATAGTAAAGTAAAGTACAGATACCCCCTAAAAACGACTTAAGTAGTACTTTAAAGTATTTTTTACTTACGTACTTTACACCACTGCTCACTACCGAGTCCCAAACTGCCTCTGGAAGCAATTTCAGCACAATAACTGTTCGTCGGGAGCTTCATGAAATGGGTTTTCCTGGCCGAGCAGTCGCACACAGGCCTAAGATCACCATGCGCAATGCCGAGCAACGCATTCTCTGGAGTGATCAATCACGCTTCACCATCTGGCAGTCCGACGGATTAATGTAGGTTTGGTGGATTCAAGGAGAACGCTACCTGCCCCAATGCATAGTGCCATCTGTAAAGTTTGGTTAAGGAGGAATAATGGGGCTGTTTTTCATGGTTTGGGACCGGCCCCTTAGTTCCAGTGAAGGGAAATCTTAATGCTACAGCATACAATTACATTCTAGATGATTCTGTGCTTCCAACTTTGTGGAAACATTTTGGGGGAGGTCTTTTCCAGGCCTAATCGCCCAACATCAGTGCCCAACCTCACTAATGCTCGTGGCTGAATGGAAGCAAGTCCCCGCAGCAATGTTACAACATCTAGTGGAAAGCCCTCCCAGAGGAGTGGAGGCTGTTAAAGCAGCAAAGGGGGGACCAACTCCATATTAATAACCATGATTTTGGAATGATATGTTCAACGAGCAGATGTCCACATACTTTTGGTCATGTAGTGTATTTAGCAGATGTTATTGTGGGTGTAGCGAAATGCTTGTGTTTCTAGCTCCACTAGTGCAGTAATATCTAACAATACACAACAATACACACAAATCTAAAAAGTTAAAGAATGGAGTTAAGAAATATAGAAATATTAGGACGAGCAATGTTGAGTCTGGAGTATAAATATATATATATATATATATGTATATATATATATATATATATATATATATATATATATAGATAGATAGATATACAGTACCAGTCTGGATACAGCTACTCATTAAAGGTTTTTTAAATTTATTTTTACTATTTCCTGCATTGTAGAATAATAGTGAAGACATCAAAACTATGAAATAATCATATACAGTGCCTTGCGAAAGTATTTGGCCCCCTTGAACTTTGCGACCTTTTGCCACATTTTAGGCTTCAAACATAAAGATATAAAACTGTATTTTTTTGTGAAGAATCAACAACAAGTGGGACACAATCATGAAGTGGAACGACATTTATTGGATATTTCAAACTTTTTTAACAAATCAAAAACTGAAAAATTGGGCGTGCAAAATTATTCAGCCCCTTTACTTTCAGTGCAGCAAACTCTCTCCAGAAGTTCAGTGAGGATCTCTGAATGATCCAATGTTGACCTAAATGACTAATGATGATAAATACAATCCACCTGTGTGTAATCAAGTCTCCGTATAAATGCACCTGCACTGTGATAGTCTCAGAGGTCCGTTAAAAGCGCAGAGAGCATCATGAAGAACAAGGAACACACCAGGCATGTCCGAGATACTGTTGTGAAGAAGTTTAAAGCCGGATTTGGATACAAAAAGATTTCCCAAGCTTTAAACTTTAAACATCCCAAGGAGCACTGTGCAAGCGATAATATTGAAATGGAAGGAGTATCAGCCCACTGCAAATCTACCAAGACCTGGCCGTCCCTCTAAACTTTCAGCTCATACAAGGAGAAGACTGATCAGAGATGCAGCCCATGAGAGGCCCATGATCACTCTGGATGAACTGCAGAGATCTACAGCTGAGGTGGAAGATTCTGTCAATAGGACAACAATCAGTCGTATATTGCACAAATCTGGCCTTTATGGAAGAGTGGCAAGAAGAAAGCCATTTCTTAAAGATATCCATAAAAAGTGTCGTTTAAAGTTTGCCACAAGCCACCTGGGAGACACACCAAACATGTGGAAGAAGGTGCTCTGGTCAGATTAAACCAAAATTGAACTTTTTGGCAACAATGCAAAACATTATGTTTGGCGTAAAAGCAACACAGCTCATCACCCTGAACACACCATCCCCACTGTCAAACATGGTGGTGGCAGCATCATGGTTTGGGCCTGCTTTTCTTCAGCAGAGACAGGGAAGATGGTTAAAATTGATGGGAAGATGGATGGAGCCAAATACAGGACCATTCTGGAAGAAAACCTGATGGAGTCTGCAAAAGACCTGAGACTGGGACGGAGATTTGTCTTCCAACAAGACAATGATCCAAAACATAAAGCAAAATCTACAATGGAATGGTTCAAAAATAAACATATCCAGGTGTTAGAATGTCAAAGTCCAGACCTGAATCCAATCGAGAATCTGTGGAAAGAACTGAAAACTGCTGTTCACAAATGCTCTCCATCCAACCTCACTGAGCTCGAACTGTTTTGCAAGGAGGAATGGGAAAAAATGTCAGTCTCTCGATGTGCAAAACTGATAGAGACATACCCCAAGCGACTTACAGCTGTAATCGCAGCAAAAGGTGGCGCTACAAAGTATTAACTTAAGGGGGCTGAATAATTTTGCACGCCCAATTTTTCAGTTTTTGATTTGTTAAAAAAGTTTGAAATATCCAATAAATGTCGTTCCATTTCATGATTGTGTCCCACTTGTTGTTGATTCTTCACAAAAAAATACAGTTTTATATCTTTATGTTTGAAGCCTGAAATGTGGCAAAAGGTCGCAAAGTTCAAGGGGGCCGAATACTTTTGCAAACTATAGTTTTCGCAAGTCGGTTAGGACATCTACTTGTGCTTTTACAGTAATTTTAACAACAATTGTTTACAGACAGATTATTTCACTTATAATTCACTGTATCACAATTCCAGTGGGTCAGAAGTTTACATACACTAAGGTGACTGTGCCTTTAAATAGCTTGGAAAATTCCAGAAAATGATGTCATGACTTTAGAAGCTTCTGATAGGAAAATGGACATAATTTGAGTCAATAGGAGGTGTACCTGTGGATGTATTTTAAGGCCTACCTTAAAACTCAGTGCTTCTTTGCTTGACATCATGGGAAAATCAAAAGAAATCAGTCAAGACCTCAGAAAAACATTTGCTGACCTCCACAAGTCTGGTTTCCAAACACAACTTCCAAACACCTGAAGGTACCACGTTCATCTGTACAAACAATTGTACGCAAGTATAAACACCATGGGACCACGGAGCCGTCATACTGCTCAGGAAGGAGACGCGTTCTGTCTCCTACAGATGAATGTACTTTGGTGCGAAAGGTGCAAATCAATCCCAGAACAACAGCAAAGGACCATGTGAAGATGCTGGAGGAAACAGGTACAAAAGTATCTATATCCACAGTAAAACGAGTCCTATATTGACGTAACCTGAAAGGCCGCTCAGCAAGGAAGAATCCACTGCTCCAACACCGCCATAAAAAAAGTCAGACTACGGTTTGCAACTGCACATGGGGACAAATATCGTACTTTTTGGAGAAATGTCCTCAGGTCTGATGAAACAAAAATAGAACTGTTTCGCCATAATGACTATCGTTATGTTTGGAGGAAAAAGGGGGAGACTTGCAAGCCAAAGAACACCATACCAATCGTGAAGCACGGGGGTGGCAGCATCATGTTGTGGGGGTGCTTTGCTGCAGGAGGGACTGGGGCACTTCACAAAATAGATGGCATCATGAGGTAGGAAAATTATGTGAATATATTGAAGCAACATCTCAAGACATCAGTTAAAGCTTGGTCGCAAATGGATCTTCCAAATGGACAATGACTCAAGTATACTTCCGAAGTTGCGGCAAAATGCCTTAAGGACAATGAAGTCAAGGTATTGGAGTGGCCATCACAAAGCCCTGACCTCAATCCCATAGAAAATTTGTGGGCAGAACTGAAAAAGCGTGTGCGAGCAAGGAGGCCTACAAACCTGACTCAGTTACACCAGCTCTGTCAGGAGGAATGGGCCAAAATTCACCCAACTTATTGTGGGAAGCTTGTGGAAGGCTACCCGAAACATTTGACCCAAGTTAAACAATTTAAAGGCAATGCTATCAAATACTAATTGAGTGTATGTAAACTTCTGACCCACTGGGAATGTGATGAAAGATATAAAAGCTGAAATAAATCATTCTCTCTACTATTATTCTGACATTTCACATTCTTAAAATAAAGTGGTGATCCCAACTGACCTAAAACAGGGAATTTTTACTAGGATTAAATGTCAGCCAATTTATTTGGCTAAGGTGAATGTAAACTTCTGACTTCAACTGTATGTACTGTACATATAGGTAGGGGTAAAGTTACTAGGCAACAGGATAGACAGTAGCATCAGCGTATGTGGTGAATGTGAAAGTGTGTGTGTGTGGCATCAGTATGCATGTGTGTGGTGTCAGTATACATGTGTGTACATGTTATGTGTGTGTGGACGTATGTAGTGTGTTTGTGTGTGTGTGTATGTGTGTGTTGGGGTGGCAGTGTTAATATATGTGAGTGTGTGGATAGAGTCTAGTGTGTGTGCAAGAGAGTTAGTGCAAAAAGGGTCAATGCTGGTAGTCTGGGTAGCCATTTGATTAGCTATTTAGTAGTCTTGTTTAGACGTCTTATGGATTGGGGGTAGAAGCTGTTCAGGCTCCTGGTGGTTCCAGACTTGATGCATTGGTACCGCTTGCCCTGTGGTAGCAGAGAGAACAGTCTGTGGCTTGGGTGGCTGAAGATTTTGACAATTTCTTGGGCCTTCCTCTGACACCACCTGGTATAGTTTTAATCACTTAATAATTCATAAACAAACTTGATATCAGTAAAAACACTGTAACTAATTGGTAGGTATACCTTTACTTGTTACTTCTGTGACCTTTCATCCTCCTTTCTCACGAGTGAGTGAAATGAGAGGTTTTTGGTAACAGAATTACAAGGCAGAAGGCAATGTAATCTAAAGTAATCTAAAAAACAAAATATAAGTGTTGATAATAGTTGGCAGAGGTCTTTACATGATTGTTTTTTAATGTATTTCTAATACCTTTTCATACTTTTTCAGGTAGATGTTTTCTAAGACCCATTTTCTATCTGTTGGACCAGAAATCAAAGCCTTTGCTTATTCCACATTTTTAGGGTGAAAATGGTTGGAAAAGGTATATATGCCTTCATTTGTAAAACCATAGACTCTTAGCTTTCATTTGCCACCAGATTTGACATGTTCCTGTGAACTTCACATGTTGCGCTCATGGGTCCTTTTCAGATGAAATGCCGTCTGACCCGTATCTACTAGCACACAGCAGTTGAAAGAGACTATCCAGGATGACTGACAGAATTACTCCTCGTCTTAACGGTGGATATTCATCTGCATCTTATCCATATTATAACCCTCAATATATTGTTTTTATATTGGACATTGTTTTATAAATTATATTGATTACTCACAGGCTACCTTTTGAAGCTGAACTGCAGTAACAGGTGGACCGCCTGGGAGTAGGCCTCTGTGAGAGAACAGCAGGCTGAAGGGAGGCAACGGGCCAAGACAGAGAGAGGGCTCCTGCCTCCTGCACTGAGGGCCAGAGGCAGCTGAGTTGAGAGGATGGGAGGGGAGAGAGAGAGGGGGGGGGGGGGGTGTCATTAGGGTAGTTTGTAATTATGTCTCTCTTTGTTTAGAGGGCCTGTGACAGGGATGAAGTGAGGGGGAGGTCTTGCTGCTGAAAAAATGTTGTGTGTCAGTTTGGTGAGTAGTTCTCTTTCTCCCTTGAGTCTTTCTTGCTGTAGCTCAGTCTCTCTGGTCTGCCTGAGACACACTAGGAAAAAGGGTCGCCGGGCTGCATGCTACAGTCCCAGCGGTGGACTTTCTCATTGGGAGGCAATTCTGCGGCAGTAGACCATTCTGAGGCAATGCTAAGGAAAGGTCTGTTAGTCCTGTCATCTGGATTCTAGATGAGGATGCTTTAAAGAAGTACATTCTGTACCCATTAGAGCTCAGGATTCTGGGATACGCACAGGAACACAGCTGACAGAGTTTGCCAACTGACTCTATACCTCTGAACAGGACTGAGGTAAGTCATGCTCCCTCACTTTAAAAGTTACAAAGATAGGATCACCTTTCAGATTTAATAAGAATAGTGCTGCTATTATAATGATAGATGATCAATGGTTAATGTTTGGCGATATGGTACAAGGCTTCTGACACTACCATTTGGCAATAATGTGATGTATTATTTTTCAGTTTCAATTCCAGTTTACTTACAGAAACTTGTTGGTAGCAATAATGTGTTTCACTGAGGTTGAGGAGTAGTGACCCCTGCAAATATAGTGTGTTGTGTCAATGTTGAGGTGATAATGGTGGTTATGGTGTTGACAATGGTGGTAGCCAGAGTTGACCCTGAAAGGATTGTGTTGACCAATGGGATGGAAGTGTGAGTTGACTCTGACTGGGTTTTGTTTGACCATCGTCACCCCAGTGTTGACTTGCTAATAAACTCCAGCCAGGCAGACAGGGTTAAGTGTACTTTCACCTTCCAGGGGAACATCTGGTGGGCTGTCAAGGCTTGAGAGACAGTCTGAGCTGCATCTTAGATATTGTGGTAGCACTTTTACATGCTCTGCTTTCCACTGAAATTGCCTGCATTGAATTTTGCATCTTTGTGGCCAGTATCTGACTGCGATGTACTTGGTGTACAATTATAGTTGTTTGAAATGGGGAAAAGCTAGTTTTACTGAATGAATACATCTCTACATGTTCTAGATATAGAGTAACATGTTTTATTGGGGGAATCTGCTAATTAATCTCTATCACTGCTTATTTCCACGGACAGAAGAGCAGTTGAACAGGTAGATGGAGAAGCAGCTGACTATTGGCCTGTCTCTGTTGCTGGGGCTCCTCCTAGTCATGCCTGAGGTGGGGGGGCGGAAGGAAGAGTCCCAGAAGCGCCCGTCCCGCTCCTCAGAGCTAAAAGCAGGCCGCTGCTCCTACACCTTTATCGTTCCCCAGCAGAAACTGAAGGGGGCGCTGTGCGTGAGCACCGAGTCCACCACCGGAGCCTCCAACCACTCAGAGGTAACGCCTCTGTGGGGTGAGTTCAGCCGTCAGCAGGAAAAGCTGGAGAAGCTGAGGGGCCAGCTGGAACAGGAGGGGGCCCTGGTTACGGAGGTACGGGCACTACGGAAAGAGAGCGGCAGCATGAACTCCCGCATCGCCCAGCTCTACGCCCAGCTGCTGCACGAGGTTATGTACAGGAAGGACCAGGTGATCGAACAGAGGCGGGTCGAGAACCTACTGCTCAACGTCACCGCACAGGTAAACAGACAGAGAGCATTGTGGAAACAGCTGTGTTCATAAGGGGGAAGTTAGAATCATATAACTGTATACCTGCTCCTACTATCTCTCTACTGTCTTAGTATCCTTTACCTATCAATGACAGGCATGTAGCACCTTGATACATCCCTGATTGTCCCGTTGTCTGTTGCTCGGTCATGGTGGACCAACATCCCAGATGCTGCAGATCTCCACTAGTTACAGGGAGCTGGAGAAGAAGTATGGAGCCCTCACCTCCATGATGAGCAACCAGAGTCAGCTCATCGCCCGGCTGGAGAAGCTGTGCCAGGCCACCAAGAACACTACCCCACCTCCACAGGTAGGGGGAGCTCTGTATTTATCAAACCACTGGCATTGTTATCTTTGGCCTTTCTCAAGCACTGACCCTGACCCATGAAGCTAAAGTTGTACCATAACATACTACAGTACCCACAATGGTCTGTACAAAAGTCTTTATATATTTGTGTTGTATTGGACAGATGACCCCCGAACCCCTGAGTATCCAGTCCAGTGGGCGTCTGAATGACAGCTCACAGTCCAAGGAGTTGGCTAATGATGTTCAGAGAGACCAGGGTGCCCCTCCACTACAGCCACAGAAGGAGAGAGAACCCCTGCAGGGGACAAAGGTGCTCCCCACCAACATGGCCGACACCCCTACCGACGCCCCCTTCATAAGCTTCCCTGTCACTAAGACCCCAGGTAAATCACTGCACCCTCAGAGCTTACAACTGTCAACGGCGCTTTCAGCTTAAGAGTAACACTATGTATCTTCCCCCGGCAGCGTTATCACACATTATAACACCTTGTTTCTATTTCAGTCAATACATCGCATATCTCATTGGTCCCTGCTTTGTTTCGATATTGTTTGTCTGTCACCTCTGACAACAATCAGAACATTAAGCTGTTTTCTTTCGGCCATTCAAATGCTTCATGGTTTGCTGTTGGGACCTTGAGTTTGTGTATGAAACAATGTCAGTATTTTGCCAGTGTTATTTATACTCCAGAAGACACTGTGCAGAAGCTCGGGGAGTCACTGACCCGCTGATAGGACTTTATCTCTCTGGGAATGCCTAAACAATGTCTAATAACTGCCAACTGTTCTTATCAGAGTAGAGAAGGGGCTTTGTTAATGAGTAACACACACACACACACACACACACACACACACACGCATGCCCACACACACACAAAGTTTGACTTTGATATAACATTTGCAAATTCATCAATAATATTTGTTATAAATAACAATTAAATGGGCCAAAATATAATCCTCTTTTAGGAAATAAACCATCAAAAGTAGCTAATCCACAATTTGGTACCAATAACCAGATTTGTCAGCACCTCCTCTTTAGAAAGAGCAAATAGGATGAATTCCAAATAAAAATATATTAGAATCTAAAAAAATCTAATTTACCAAACAAACTCTCTCTCACACACACACACACACACACACACACACACACACACACACACACACACACACACACACACTAATCACAGCCATCTTTAAGACACTGCTATGTAACCTTGAATTACAAGGTGATACCCCCATACAATGCACGTTGTGTGCGCCACTGGAATGTGTGAGATTTCAAGGCAGAGCATTCAGATGTGAGACACCACCTTGTATGGACAGGCTCCTCCCACAGTGGAGCTGAGCAGCAGCAGCAGCATGTGGACTTCACACCAGTTACAATGTAGAATAAAGGGAGCATGACTCAGAGCTTATGTGTGTGGGATGAGTGACAAGGAGATACTTGTCTATAGAATGAGTGTACGGTTACAGTATGAATAACCCTTGGTCTGGACTGTGTGAGAGAGAGGTGATGCTTAGCCTTTCTGCGTCCGTTCATGCGGTGTACGCTTATCTCTTCAAGTGTGACATAAGACATACAACATGTGTTGTGAAAGAATGTCTTCTGCAGCAAAGAGATAAGCTGAAGCAAATCGAGAAAACATGTATCTGTGACCCTGTTGGCTCTAAAACAAACAGAATTCCAGACCACTCTCTCCAGTACGTGTCTCACTCACTCCCTCATTTCCAGCAGTTGGTTGAGCCTGCCTAACGGCAGGTGGGCGGAGTTTGGACTTCCATTAGTTCCATTGCACCAGGCAGGCTCAATCGAGCACAATTATGACTATTTGAACCCAGGTATGTTCCGAAATCCTAACTGCCTTTGTGAGCCACATACCTACACCATCTCTGTCCCTCAGGACCCTGGAGGGACTGCCAGCATGTGCTGGACTCGGGCGAGACCACCAATGGGATCTACCTGCTGCGTCCACAGAGCGCCAACCGGCTTCTGCAGGCCTGGTGTGAACAGACCAAGGCCCAGGGAGGCTGGACCGTCATCCAGAGGAGACAGGACGGATCAGTCAACTTCTTCAGGACCTGGGAGCAGTACAAGGTGCTCTCACCTCCAGTTTGCAGTGAGCCACTAAAAGTGAAGCGCTCAAGAGCTTGTTATGACATCAGCCAGTGTGCTATTACCATTGTAATACAAAACACACAGTGAGTGTGTGCACTGCAGACCCATAATCCTTCCCCTCCTCCATTTGCCTTTCATTTCAGCTGATTATATGTGATGAAACATGAGCTGTATAGTTACTGTAATTGACAACCATCACAGTGGGCTATAAAACCAGAAAAACAGCTGGTATTACAGCTCAGAGACTCAAGAGTATCCTTCAGTTGAGGATGGTTTAACACCACAGAAATCATGAAAACTATTGCTACAGTGAACAAAACCCTAAACTATCTGTTGTACCCCTCCACCCCAGCAAGGCTTTGGGAACCTGGATGGAGAGTACTGGCTGGGTCTGGAGCACCTCTACTGGCTGACCAAGCAGGCCCACTACAAGCTTCGGGTGGCCATGGAGGACTGGCAGGGCCGGCAGGTGTTTGCAGAGTACGACAGCTTCCGCCTGGAGCCTGAGAGCGACTGGTACCGTCTGAGGCTGGGGGAATACCAAGGCAATGCCGGAGACTCAATGTCCTGGCACAATGACAAAGCCTTTACAACTCTGGACAAGGATAAGGATGCTTATTCAGGTGAATCCACTCTGACCTCTACTACCCTCTCTTTTTTCATTTCTGCCTCTTTTCATGGCTGCCTGTTTGAACACCCAGGTTTGGCTTGATGAGTTGGTTTCTCTCTCCATTTCCTCATTAGGGAACTGTGCCCACTTCCAGAAGGGGGGCTGGTGGTACCACATGTGTGCCCACTCCAACTTAAACGGCGTGTGGTATCGAGGGGGTCACTACCGCAGCCGCTACCAGGACGGGGTTTACTGGGCAGAGTTCCACGGGGGCTCCTACTCCCTCAAAACAGTCACCATGATGATCAAACCCACCTAACCCTCTTCCCATTAGATATATACCACAGGAGGTTGGTGGCATCTTAATTGGGGAGGACGGGCTCGTGGTAATGGCTGGAGTGGAATAGTTTCAAATGTGTTTGATGCCATTCCATTCACTCCGTTCCAGCCATTATTATGAGCCGTCCTCCCCTCAGCAGCCTCCTGTGTTATACACATGTCAATCATGCATCACAGCAATATTATGGTTCCTTCATGGAAAAGGAAGGATGTTAATGAAGTTCTTATATGTTAAACAGGTATGTTAATAAGACAGCGTTAGACTGACATGTCAACACAACATGTGGAATTGTTTTCTAACTGCAATGTATTTATTTTATAAAAAATTGCAAAACAATGTTTGAAGATTACATCACAAGGTGAAGTAGGAGTCCGTTTCTTTTGCTAATGAGAACTGACGTTGTGGTTTGATGCAGTGGTGTAAAGTACTTAAGTAAAAAATACTTTAAAGTACTACGTAAGTCGTTTTTGTGGGGTATCTGTACTTTACTATTTATATTTTTGATGACTTTTACTTTATTACATTCTTGAAGAAAATAATATACTTTTTACTACATACATTTTCCCTGACACACAAAAGTACTCGTAACATTTTTAATGCCTACCAGGACAGGAAAATGGTCTAATTCACACACATTAAGAGCAAATCCCTGGTCATCCCTACTGCCTCTGATCTGGCAGACTCACTAAATACAAATGCTTTGTTTATAAATTATGTGTGAGTGTTGGAGTGTGTCCCTGGCTATCGGTAAATAAAAGAATGTGCTTAATATAAGGAAAAAGGTTTGCTTAATATAAGGAATTTGAAATGATTCTACTTTTACTTTTGATACTTAAGTATATTTGAGCTATTGCATTTACTTTTGATACTTATGTTTATTTAAAACCAAATACTTTTTTACTTCCACTCAAGTAGGATTTTACTGGGTGACTTTCACTTTTACTTGAGTCATTTTCTATTACGGTATCTTTGCTTTGACTCAAGTATGACAATTGGGTACTTTTTCCATCACTGGTTTGATTCAGTCATGTTTCAGTTTAACAGTTTCCTCTTTGCACAGCATCAGGGTAGGGTTTGAATTTCCTCTTTGAAACACTTGCTTCACACAGTAAGCTCTCTGCCTGAGATACACTAACGGGCACTAGCACAGCGTTAGGACCGAGCCTGGAACAACGGGTGGACCATCAGTCAGGGCATCCTGTCTTACAACATCACCCTCACCTTGCTCAGCATGGGGTACCAGAGAACTACCATGATCTCACTCCAGAGGATGTTGGGCCTCCTCATGCTCATGCTGTTACATGGAGGTGAGTGGTTAATTTGTTCCATACTTATCTATTAATATCTATTGTTGTTGTGATCGCTGTGTGGATTATGATGTTTATGTTGACTGTAGTTTATCATATAGTTATTATCTACTCTGGTGATATAGTAACTGTTTGCTGTCTCCCTGGGTGGTACTTAAACATGTGCTCGCCTCCCGCTAACAAAACCTGAACGGAAGTTGATTGTTGACAAAGGAAATTAGTTTTAACCCCACAATGGCCAATTTGAAGACTAATATTTGAGAGCAATTAAAGTCAAGAAATTAAAGTATTCAATGAGCAATAAAAAGTTATATTGATATGTTGCAATAATGCAATAAGGTAACAGTCATCAGTAGACAGGGCCCTGAGTTTTTCCTGATCAGGTCACATGGATAGAAACAACTCAGGACCCTAATTAAAGGATACAATTATAAAATGACATGAAATCACAAGAAACACACACTCACTCAGGTACAACTCAGACACTGTTGATGTTGTTGAGTGATATGTCAGTGTCTAAATGGGTGGGGTGGGTGTGAATTTCCATGTGGTGTAACATTGAGAGCAACATATATGACTGCTGATGGTGGGTGTGGTGCTTGATTGTTAGTATGGGTGTTTGGCTAGTATGTGCTAACCTATTGTCACAACTTCCGCCGAAGTCGGTCCCTCTCCTTGTTCAGGCGGCGTTCGGCGGTCGACGTCACCGGCCTTCTAGCCATCGCCGATCCACTTTTAATTTACCATTTGTTTTGTCTTTGTTTTACACACCTGGTTTCAATCCCCCCAATTACTTGTTTATTATTTAACACTCTGTTCCCCCATGGTTTTTGTGAGTGATTGTTTGTATGTATACAGTCCGTTATTGTGGGCTGGTTTATTGAGCTGTATTTAATGATTCCTTGAGTATTGAGTAATTACGTTCCTTACTCATATCTGCTGTCCTGCGCCTGACTCCTCCACACCAGCTACACACAGGCCGATTACACCTATATAAACTCCATATTTGACAGAAGCACCATTGTCAAGTTTGTAACGCATAGGGATGGACTATGTGCTTTACAGTGCTCTATTAAGCAATTATTGTTCCATGATATACTGTACTTGCACAATAGGAAATGCGTCTGAATATTTTGGGCAAGGTGATTCCCCTTTCAGCATGTTTCAGAAGGGATGAGATCATCAACAACCTAATGTAATATTTTAATGAGAAATTTAAATGCACATTGTTCAATACCCACCTAGGGATGCACTGGGTCTCTACAGAAGGAAATACAAGCTTGGAGAAAAATAGCCAGTTTGTCACCTGGAACATGGCTGTGGTGGACTGGGGTACACAGGCTCGGTGCAACATAAAGTTGAATGGGAGTCTCCTATGCAGTCAAGACCTTACTCTCACTGTGTACAGGAAGTGTGTCCCATTGAATATGAGTAGATTCATTAGGAAAATATCACCGTTTACTATATAAAAAAAAAAAAAAAATTCTGTACAATAGTGAAGTCCACTATACAATTAAAACATACAAGTAGGAAGTGTAAAGGAGAAATGAAAAATACAGGTGGAAACCAATTATTAAAAAAATGATTTATATCACAAAGATTCCAGACAGCGTCTCCATCTCTGTTCTGAGACACTCTGGTCCCATGGTGGAGGGGACACAGTACCAGCTGCAGTGTGACATCCAGAACATCGCTCCTCTACAGAACCTGGTTGGTTGTGAAGTGGTACAAAGGGAATGAACCCTTAGATAATGTAACTTACAGTACTGTCAGTAAGACACCAGTGGATGTGTCAGATACTCTGATGATCAGCCCCAGTAGAGATGATGATGGAGATCAGTATAGATGTAGAGCAGAACTGGACCTGGGACCAGAGGGGCCACCACCCCATCCTACAGTGACATCAGAACCTCTCAACATTACTGTGCACTGTAAGTTGGCTATTAATCTTGATATTTTTCATAAATCAAAAACACTTGACGGGTATGGCTTCCAATTCCAATTGAAATCCCATAAGTTGCATAGTTTTGAGTGGTCTACTCTAAAATCACCTCCTTTCTCCTTGGATGCTCCTAAGTTCCTTCTAGGGAATGACACAGTGGTGAGTGCAGACAGTAATGTGTCTCTGAACTGCAGTGCTGAGGGGAACCCTTCTCCTGAGATGAAGTGGAACTACACCGCTGCACGCAATGTGAAGTTGTCCACTGAGGGGCGCCAGAGGACTATTAGAATCACCACAGCCACGTCTACCAACGCTGGGATCTACATCTGCACTGCCACGAATAGAGTTGGGACAGCCACCAGAACAACAACAGTAACTCTGAAAGGTATTATAACTGACCGACTGAGGGTCATGTTATGGTAGAAACGTAGCTGACCCTGATGTAGTGATTCATGTTGTCATGAGACATACTTCATATTCTTTCAGTAAGATGAATGAATGAATCGCATTTAATTCTAAAGAGCTGAATTGCGAAACAGAAATCCTAGATCACAAGCTAGCCTGAATCAATTTATAAACATAATTGGTCTGAATCATGTCTAAACTCTCCCTCTCCTCCTCTCCTTCAGATGACCCCACAATTATAATTATTGTAATGATTACATTAGTTATCCTGGTCAGTACCCCGATACTCCTGAAAGTCTTCTGTATGTTGAGGAAAAGACGAGGATATTATAATTTCATAACAATCAACACCACAGACGTCAATCAGCCAAACAACGTTCCAATGATGCCACTGTCTACAACATGGGTAGGCAAATCTGATCCAGAGGGGTATCCTACGAAGGTTTGAGGAGTTACCTAGGTAAATTAGATCAACTCTGAGTTCAACTCAGGATAGCCATTCATAGGAAAGTGTCTCACCCTTTAGCCAGGTACATTTCAGAACTAATCTGCTCCTGAGCAGGCTGACTCCAGCCCAGTAGAGGCTGCTGAGGGGAGGACGGCCCATGATAATGGCTGGAACGGAGCGTGGATGCCATTCCACTGATTGCGCTCCAGCCATTTACCACAAGCCGCCGGGCTTCCCCAATTAAGGTGCCACAACCTCCTGTGAACTCCACTTACACTGAATGAAACGACTGAGCCACGAGTTGAGGACCAATGAAATAAGAATCCCTCCCGCTTATAAAGATTGCGTCAACATCCACTTCGTTTTAGGATGACAATCTTTTATTCATGAAATGTTTTTTTTGTGTGTACATTTTTTTAAAAGTTTAAAATATATCACATTCCCAATTTAGTAATGACAGAATGTATTTTAAACTTCACGCAGTAACACTTTTGTATGACATGAAAATTATTTGGTCTACAAGCAACAATGGGATTTAATAAATAAATCGTTAAAAATACATTTCATCCACATCATTGAACAATTCATTCTGAATGAAAATATACTAAATTTGAGGATTTATGTAAGTATGAAGTAGCTATGTGTGTGCGTGCTTACCTCAGTCTAGAAAATTACTCCGAATACTGTCAATACATAGGCCTTGATTCAGTGGTACAGTTCATTGAATTGTGTTTAAACAATCTTAACTATGAGCTTTTTGTGTGACTAGCGTTTTTTTTAATGCTTTTAGATTTAGATGTTTGGCTATTCAATTGTCTTGCATCTGTCATCATACAAAGGAATATAATAAGAATGTTCATATTTCTATATCAATGCTTAATTGTATTGCTTGCTGAAGTCTAATTACAGTAGAATCTGAACATTCATTTTCCTTGAACTATTTTCAAAACTGTTTTTAAAAGTAAATACACAAGCGTCACTGCTTATGACATGCAAGTGAACATTTTATTGAAGGCAAATACATTAGGGAACTGTCCCTTTAAGAATTAGGATTTGGGAGTGACGCGGATATGAAAGCTAGTTTATCCCTCTTTCCTTTGCAACGAATATTGTTTAGATTAACTAGACTAGTTAGCGATAACTAGCTAAATTATAGGGAGAAATGATTCTCACTGTTTAGAAACGGAAAGGATACCAGAAGGGGTATTTGAGCGTCCTCGGAATTCATATTTCAGGGTTGAGGCGTCATCCAAATTGGGATAACTTTGAAGAAGTTCTTTGTATTCAGGGATCCGCTGATAAGAAGACGTTAAACATGGACTGGGGAACGGATCTCTGGGTGAGTATGCGAGCAGTCTGGGATCTGCCAAGGGCTTTAGCTCTCGTGAAGTTTTGCAAAGTATTGTTTTTGCCACTTTTAATGTAATGTTTCATGTAGCTTCTTCTATGACTATGAGCATAACAAGAGACTGGGTTTGATGGAAGTAGTCAAACAATACTGAGAATTATTAAGAATTATTTTCTTGGGGGAGATCCTCCCCCAAGATAATGTTACTGTTTAAAACAAATTCCCTGCAATTCTACGTATTTTGACATGGCGTGGGGAAAAAAATGTAGGCCACAGGTTAGGTGTATTTAGAATGCTTTGAACATTTCAATTAACTCCCAATTTGATGACTTTGTTACTTTGAGATTTTTTTGTTTGTTTGTGGTTGAAAAGAGATCGGGACACAGGCAAATGCTAGAAACAGTGGGAAGGTTGTAAACAGGGATTGATCCCTGTTCTCATGTGGAAAGTTGTATGCTCGGCACAGGAATTTTTTTATGTTAATGGGAGTAGGTAACACTTTTTTGTATTTTTTATGTGTCTGGAAGAAAATCCTACTTGGTTTCCAGGAGAGTTGGCCACACCTGATCTATGTTTCCCAAGTGCTGGGTGTTTGAAAAATGTCTTAAAATCACCCAAGCTTGATGAAAAATCTAATGAATATCAATATTGAGGTGGTTTATGCATTCTAAGGATATAGATTTGGGGTAATGCCCTGCGATAGACTAGCGTCCTATCCAGGGTGTGTACTTTACATCAAGCTGCCTCACGCAACAGAAACAGTAGATGGGCTCCTGCCCTATGAGCCGTTCCAGCTCGTGCAAGCCAAGGCTCGTGCAAGGATACTTACTACTTATGCTTACTATATAGTTGAAGATCCTTGCTGTCATCTTACTCTACATAGTCCCCCTACCATCTCTGCCTAGCTTGTGCACAATACTAAAAAAATTTATTCCTCGAGCATTGAATATCAATGATTATTTGTATAATTGTACAACTGTCCATGAATAGCTGCAGTAATACATAGCCTCATTCATTTTCAAAGACACAAGTAGCCATATCAGACTTCAAATATGTGATTACAGTGGCACAATTGGGAAGAAGTGGAATAATAAAATCTGTGGGGAATGTCAGTCGTGTTCTTGCTGACAAGCACAGTAATTACCCTATATTTTAGCCCATTGTTGAGAGTGAGAATTGTTCCACTGATCATACTGAAGTAAATTGATAATAAAATCTCTTGAAGACAAGATGTCATAAATCTGACCCTACATCCTAAGCAAACAATTGTTCTATTCATTGCTCCCCCTCTAGAATCAAACATACAGTTTTCAGGTTCACAATCTGTTTGACAAAATTATTTATCACCAAACGAGGGGACTAATGCAAGTGTGGTGAAATTGACTTTAGTACATGCTGTCTAAAGGCTGCATTCTATCAAGCTGATTCCTACTCCAATATGTGATAGATGCCGTATAAATGCTGTTGGAACACTAATGCACATGTTTTGGGAATGTCCTGTGGTGTCCCCGTTCTGGTTACATGTATTAAATTGCCTTACTAAAGTTTTGGGTTACCCTGTGAACAAAGATCCACTTTTTGTTTTTGTTGAATGATGACTCTGCATTTGTACTGCAACTGGTTCAGAAAATGAATCATTTATTTGGGGTTGACAGCAGCAAAAAAAGGTTATCCTTAGTGCTTGGATTAACCCTACAATCCTCTCACCTCAAACATTTTCAAGATATTGTTCGTATAGAGTGATCAGTGGCCGTGATGAATAAAGCTCATGCAAATCCAGTTGAGGCATGGGATGTTGATATCTGATAGAGATTTGCATAATACAACTCTTGACCAAGCAATGGACCTACAAGGGCCAATGCGTGAGAGTTTGCAGCTCTGAGTCTGCTTTAAGTTTGCTTTAAAAACCCCTAGAGTCGATGTCCACACCCTGCGGAACTCTAATTAGCATAATAATATATCTGTCAATTCAAGCGAGAGGGCAGTTTTTTTGTTGTTGCATTGGATGCGTCTCAATCCACCGCATCGTCTGATGTTGCAGTTCCGCATCTGCGGTGAAAGGTGGCAGAACTAGAGAAGGGTTTGTCAGACCATGAGACATCCTGAAAATCTGTCTTCTCACAAAACCGTATGTAGCGTCCAAACGGTTTGGCCTACAAACTATTATGACTCCTCTATGGAAAGATTACTCCATGGGACACGTCTGAAGTTGGTACAGCTGATCTTCCAACTTCCGTAGCATCCTAACAGTCTGGGCTACAATAATATGACCCCTCTGTGGAAAGGTTAGACTCACGAACATGTACATGTCGGTTGTTTTGCTCTAGGACGCCCACAGGCCTCACAAGACTCATCTGAACGCCCCCCGGCACCAGTTGAAAGAAATTAATGGAAGCATACACTGTGCATTCGGAAAGTATTCAGATTCTTCCCTTTTTTCAAATTAAGTTACATTACAGCCTTATTCTACAATGGATTTAATTCATTTTCCCCTCATCAATCTACACACACTACCCCATAATGACAAAGTGAAAACAGTTTTTTTTTTTTTTTTTGCAAATATAAAGCAGAAATACCTTATTTACATAAGTATTCAGACCCTTTGCTATGAGACTAGAAATTGAGCTCAGGTGCATCCTGTTCTACAAGCTGATTTGAGTCCACCTGTGGTAAATTCAACTGATTGGTAAATTCAATTAATTGGGCATGATATAAGTTCTGACAGTTGACAGTGCATGTCAGAACAAAACCAAGCCATGAGGTTGAAGGAATTCTCAGTAGAGCTCCGAGACAGGATTGTGTCAAGGCACAGATCTGGGGAAGGGTACCAACACATTCCTGCAGCATTGAAGGTCCCCAAGAACACAATGGCCTCCATCATTCTTAAATGGAAGAAGTTTGGAACCACCAAGACTCTTCTTAGAGCTGGCCGCCTGGCCAAACTGAGCAATCGGGGGAGAAGGGCCATGGTCAGGGAGGTCACTCTCAGACCTCCAGAGTTCCTCTGTAACCTTTCAGAAGGACAACCATCTCTGCAGCACTCTACCAATCAGGCCTTTATGGTAAATTGGCCAGGAAGAAGCCACTCCTCAGTAAAAGACACTTGACAGCCTGCTTGGAGTTTGCCAAAAGGCACCTAAAGGGCTCTCAGACCATGAAACAAGATTCTCTGATGAGACCAATATTTAACTCTGGCCTGAATACCAAGCATCACGTCTGGAGGAAACCTGGTACTATCCCTACTGTGAAGTGTGTTGGCAACATCATGCTGTGGGAATGTTTTTCAGCGGCAGGGACTGGGAGACTAGTCCGGATCGACTGAAAGATGACCGGAGCAAAGTACAGAGAGATCCTTGATGAAAACCTGCTCCAGAGTGCTCAGGACCTCCAAGCTGGGCTGATGGTTCAGCTTTCAACAGGACAACGACCTTAATCACACAACCAAGACAACACGAGTGGCTTCAGGACAAGTCTCTGAATGTCCTTGAGTGACCCAGCTAGAGCCTGGACTTGAACCCGATCGAACATCTCCGGAGAGACCCGAAAATAGCTGTGCAGCGACTCTCCCCATTCAACCTGACTGAGCTTGAGAGGATCTGCAGAGAAGAATGGGAGAAACTCTGCAAATACAGGTGTGCCAAGCTTGTAGCGTCATACCCAAGAAGACTTGAGGCTGTAATCGCTGCCAAAGGTGCTTCAACAAAGTACCGAGTAAAGGGTCTGAATACTTATGTAAATGTGATACTTTTTTTTTTGTTGTTGAAATTAGCAACATTTTCTAAAAACTTGTTTTTGTTTGTGATTTGAGGTATTATGTGTAGATTGTTTTCCTTATCAATGTAATCAATTTCAGAATAAGGCTGTAATGCAACAAAATGTGGAAAAAGTCGAGGGGTCTGAATACCATGTATACAATGTACACATATGCATGCATACATACTGAACAAAAATATATAAACGTAATGTGCGACAAGTTCAAACATGTTACAGTTTATGTAAGGAAATCAGTTGTCAAATCAGTTGAAATAAATTCATTTGGCCCAAATCTATGGATTTCACATGACTGGGAATGTTGGTCCCAGATATCTTAAAAACAGAGGTAGGGGCGTGGATCAGAAAACCAGGCAGTATCTGGTGTGATAATTTTTTTAATTTAACTAGGCAGCGTGCCTCATGCAGCGTAACATATCTCCGTCGCATAGAGTTGTCAGGCTGTTGATTGGGGCCTGTGGAATGCTGTCCTACTCCTCTTCAATGGTTGTGCGAAGTTGCTGGATACTCCACTGTAGTAATTATGTGGCCTTTATATTGTCCCCAGCACAAGGTGCACCTGTGTAATGATCATGCTGTTTTAATCAGCTTCTTGATATGCCACACCTGTCAGGTGTATGGATTATCTTGGCAAATGAGAATCTCACTTACAGGGATGTTAACAAATTTGTGCACAACAATTTAAAGAAATAAGTTGTTAAAATATGAAAATCATACTGTGGACACTGAAGGCTTTGCATGCAATGCCCTGATGCATTTAGTGCTCATCTCTGACAGGTGAACCGTGAGGTGGACAATTCTATTAGGAAAGTAGTCTAAAGTTTTGCATATGCTACACAAGGAATAGTGTTTTTGTAATTTGCTTAAGGGTGGTTTTTAAGGACTTGTAAATGTGGCTAATTTGGCCAGCATCCCTCATTTATTGATGCTGCCTTCAGGTTGGATCTGAATGCATAAGGATGTCCAGAAAATGTCTCAAATGTCTGGTAAATTAAAAATGTTACCTGATTTTAGAATATTCACATGGAAATCTGTCGCCAATTGGATGGGTCCATATTCTTTTTTTTGACACCTTGAGTTGGACAAGCATGTCACTCTCTGAACAGATACAAATGTGATGCTGTTTACACAGGCAGTCCAATTCTGATATTTTTCACTAATTTGTCCTTTGCACAATCAGATCAGTTTGTTTTTTTCCCATAATTTTAAGTGTGTGTGATTGCAGCACGCAATTTGTGGTGTTCCTGCATGTGAGCATTCCTGAATCTGCATATAAGTCCCCCTCCCCCTTCCATAAATGGGCAAAAGATCAGAATTGGGCTGTCTGTGTAAATGCAGGTACATAAGTTATAGCACCATTTTTAACTCAAATCAAAGTGCTGTCATTGGGGACCCTGAAGAACAAAGCAGCTGGTGTATTGTCTCTCAGATCATTATGCTATTAACTAGCTAGCCAAGTTCAAGTCAATGTTTAATTTCTCAACGAAAAAGCTTATGACCCAGATTGTTGTGCGCAAACTGCCAAACATTCAGAATGTCTAGGGCCTAGGACTTTTTTTTACTCGCGTGAATTTCATTGACATTGCTTGCCCCAAGACTAGTTTTGTCCTAAGGAAGTGTCCACTTTTGGGAGGGCTATGCCCGCAACAAGTTGTCCCACAGTTGGGCGTTACTTGATTCCCAGAAATAGGACCCTTTTGCCTCTTGCTGCCGACTGCGCGCATGGATGGAGCACAGTCTCATGGGCATGGCTGCTTGAGCCCTGTAGTCATTTTGCTCCAAATACATTTTCTTCTGCAACTTATATTGTCACCCACCATTGACTTGAAGTTGACATATTGAATGATATCAGTTACATGATGGCACATTTACTCCAGATCCTTCAATGTTTTCAACATTTCAACAATGCACTGAACTGACCATGCCAGAGGTCACCAGCATCAACTCTAGTCCTGGAGAGAGGGTTTGCCAACTAGGCTAATTACTGACAACCAATACCTTCATTGAGGAGTTTAAAATAGCCTAGGAAAACACTGTAGTGTACACTTGCTTTCCAGGACCAGGATTGGTGCCCACTAGAGTACCGTGTGACAACAAGCAATAGCTCACTTTTTAACATAGCTGGATGGATCTTTGCTCGCTCATCGATCTCACATGGTTTTAATGAGCATAATGAGTTGATTTCAACCTCTTTTGACTGCCACCGGTTGTCATGGATTCCCCAGCCAATGTGCACAAGAGTGAGTTACAGTGGTAGCTGGTAGGCGACACAATGGACAAGACAAACAGAGAAACAAGCAGTCTTTTCACTAGAAAATCAGGCCGAGAACACACTGCCCCTCAATGTTGATACACTGTTTATCTGAGAGCTAGGCTATGGCTACTCCACCACCCACCCAGTGATCTGACCTCCTACACACACACACACACACACCCACATAGTGAGTATGTAAATGGAGCGTTACAGAGAGGAGGGTGGGATGGTAGGTTCTGACCTCATTACCCATGTTCCCCCTGGGCCTCTCTCTCTTCCTCCTGTCCCCTTTCCATCCTCAGTTCTGCGCTGCATGGAGCACCAGCAACCTAATTAGGTTTGACCTCATTTAATGAACTCAAAACATCTCATCTCTCCATGCTCTTGTATTTATTTATATGGATATATTTGCCACATCTGTTTCACTTTTTAACCCAAGAGACATTTCTTCAAACCTCTACTTTCCTCTGAAAACAGATTTTATTAGCTGGTAGTTTACTGTACCTTCTATCAGGTTTAGACCATACTACTAGTGAAATTGATTGCGAGAGAATGACTTCAATTTGCACACAGATCTAACCAGGTTTTCATATGTTTGTATTTATGTGTGAGGGAGACTATTGGCAAACATTCATTCAACATTCATTCCTTCTCTCGCCACAATGTCCGCACTGCCTAATTGGTTGTGATTGTGTTTGGCCAGTAACGTTCGTGGCCAACTGTGCTGCCTGCTCTGTGGCATCTGTCCCCTGCTTTCCTTGCCGTTAATCCAGCAGTTATTTTAGGCACCTAGTGTTCAGTATGTAAGATCAGTGTATGGGCATTAGCCCTGGCTGCTAGTGTGACTGAGTGAGGACAGGCTCTGTGTGTGTTCCACAATCCAGGACTGTAAAAAATGTAGCATGGCAGGCGGGCCCTTTTATAAAGATCATGAAAGACAGTGACTAAGGCAGGAAATATTCTCCATAGTCGTGGAGCAGTATCATTGGTGTAAAAATACTTGGAAGTACTACTTAAGTAGTTTTTGGAGGTATCTGTGCTTTACTATTTATATTTTTGGTTACTTTTACTTCACTCCATTCCTAAAGGAAATGTGTACTTTTTACTCCATCCATTTTCCCAGACACCCAAAAGTACTAATTCACACATGTATTAAGAGAACAGCCTCTGATCTGGAGAACTCACTAAACACATGCTTCAATTGTAAATTATGTCTGAGTGTTGGCGCATGCCCCTGGCTATCTGTAAGTAAATACATTTTAAAAAACAAGAAAATGGTGCCATCTGGTTTGCTTTCTAAAATAATTGTATTTTTTATTTTTTGTTTTACTTTTGATGCTTTTTGATAAAGTACTTTTAACCTTTTACTGAAGTAGTAGTTTACTGGGTGACTTTCACCTTTACTTGAGTCATTTTCTATTACTCAAGTATGAAAGTTGGGTACTTTTGCCACCACTGAGCAGGATGACTTCCCATGTACAGGGTGATGCCTTTAATCTGTCTGGAGTTGGGGGGTGGAGGTAGAAGAAACAGGCTGCTGGGTTGAGGCAGGGCCAACATGGATGGATAGGCCTACAGTCTTTGGAAGATTACTGTTCTTTGCCGTGTCCGTGTGTCCTAAATGCTATCATGAAGCCAACAGTATGCTAATGAAAAGCCCAACTGAATGTCCTAGCTTACTGAAACTTTAAATTGGATCCAATTTCTAAACAAAATTGTCTCATGGAGAGGGCAAACAAGGTTGTTCGTGTGGTGGAAGACCCCCCCCCCCCCCCCCAAGCCAGTAGGCCTAATGGTTGTGAAACAACAATCAGCTTGGTTTATTTACAACTTAACCGCAACTTAACCGCTAAGACAGGAGAACTTTGTTAAACTGGAATGAAAACCAATGTTCTCTCCTTGTCTCTTGGTGGTGTTTAGGGTGAACACAAAAAGAGCACACTGTGTGCTGTGGTCCTCATTTTCCTGCCCCAAAACATTTGATCAGACTTCTAAAAATAAGTCCTCCCCTGTTACACACATGCACACATACAGCAAGTTGCTCGCAATGTTTCATACAAGCCCACATGTTCATGTGTTACGTGTTCTTCTCAAATCAGAGGCCGTAGGTGTTATTTGTTCACTCTCTTTTTGCGTGCCCTTTTGAAGGGGTAGGATGGGTCAAGAACATGGCCCAACATGACAGGAATCTCTTCCCATAGACGGCCCGCCCCCATACTGTAACTACAGAGGGCTTGGAGGTGTTCGGAGGGAGGATTGGCTGTTCCTTGATATCATCCTCACTCTCTAACAGGCTTGTCTGTGCTTGAAGTGGCCATAAAGCACCCAGCCAAAAAAGGAACTGAAGAGAAGACGAGACGAGAAGACTCCTCACTGCATATCAAAGTGTGGGAATTTCTGTTCATGATACGTGTGGTAGCAAGTCTATTTAGTTTTTCTTCTGCGAGTTGACGATGTGTTTTGCTTTTTGAAGTGTTGGGAAAACCAAATAACGATGCGTTACGATGTAGGGCGTTTTTGTTTCGCCCGTCCATCACCCTCTTCCGAGGACAAAAAGAAACATTGTTTTTACAGCATTTGATTTGTTTTGTACATTATATACACATACATGGCACCTCTCTTTCTTTTCTTCACAGTAGTTACACAGCAAGAATATACAGCGAACAAAAATATCAACTCACCATTCTAACTATTTCAAAGATTTGACGGAGTTACAGTTCATGTAAGGAAGTCAATCAATTGAAATAAATGCATTAGGCTCTAATCTCTGGATTTCACATGACTGGGCAGGAGTGCAGCCATGGGTGGGCCTGGGAGGGCATCAAATCAAACTTCATTTGTCTCCTACGCCGAATAAAGTGTAGACCTTACCGTGAAATGCTAACTTACAAGCCCGTAACTAACAGTGCAGTTCAAGAAGAGTTAAGGAAATATTTACCAAATAAACTAAAGTAAAACATAATAACAAGTAACACAATAACGAAGCCATATACAGGGGGTACCGAGTCAATGTGCGTACAGTTTAGTCGAGGTCTTTTTGTGAATTATAGGCAGGGGTGAAGTGGCTATGCTGCTACTCGCTGTTTATTATCTATGCAATGTACAAACAAATGGAGGGGGGGTGTCAGTGTTAAGTCCAGTGGCCATTTGATCACCCACTGGGGAGCCAGGCCCAGCCAATCAGAATGAGTATTTCCAAACAATAGGGCTTTATTACAGATAGAAATACTCCTCAACACACACCCGGCGATACTGCAGGTGAAGAAGCTGGATGTGGAGGTCCTGGGCTGGAGTGGTTACATGTGGTTGTGAGGCCGGTTGGAAGTACTGCCAAATTCTCTAAAATGATGTTGGAAGCAGCTTATGGTAGAGAAATGAACATTAAATTCTCTGGCAACAGCTCTGGTGGACATTTCTGCAGTCAGCAGGCTAATTGCATGCGCCTCAACTTGATTTCAACTGTGTTGTGATGTTTCGCCTAGATTCTGAACCTTCCTAATCACATAGTATATACAGATTGTAAGTTAAAGATTAATATTTTTATTGAAACTATTATATTGTTGATTGATTGACTATGGCTTTCCAAATCTCCCAACAGTGCTATTTGTAGGGTTAATTTGAGGTAAATGTTGTGATTTTTCAGCCATTCCTGAACCCGTGACCAGAAACGAGCTACATAGGGGCAATACCAGAATAATCTAATGATACTGTCTATTCGCAGCAAAATCTGCAGAGCTGAGATGATTGTATGCCCTATATACCTAACATTCTGTTGGTGGCAAGAATTTTATACATAATTGTTGTATTGAAAAATTCTTAATTTTTGGATCAAGTGTTTTTTTTGTTTTTGTATCAGTTCAAAACCATGTGCCATAGAATCAGTACATCAAATCTCTTCTATTTTACAATCTGTATGGCACTGCTGTCAACATTTTGGTCCTCAAATGAAACTGGTATGTTTTTCAATTTATGCCGATTTCTTTTAGCCAATTTTTGGCCTTTTAAAGGTGTTGTATGCAATTTATATGCAATTCATATTTGGGATGTTTCTACTGAGTCTACGTACCACAGGAAGTGCAAGAGTGGGGCGTTTCCTATTTCCTGTCGGTAAAAGGTTGTCCTCCCTGTGTCCTCTTGTTCTCTCTCTTGCACTTTTCCAATTTTTCTCCCTCTTCCCACACTCTTTAGCAGCAGGATGATTTAGCATCTCAAGGCCGGGAGTTAAGGGTTGTGCATATGTAGAGATTTCTTGGAAGGCATAACATTTGGGTAGATATGGTGACTTGAGATTCAGTATCAACAGTCTGTAAACGAAATGTTGCCTCAGACTGATTTAATATCCAGCGTTCTTTTGGAGGACGTCACTCATCCGATGGAGCATGCCCTGTCATTCTTAGCTCATCACCATTAGATATCATCCATCTCGTGTGTATCGTGCATAAACTCTTTCTCTCTCTTTTCATGTTCCTTCTCCCCAGGACCAATATGACATCATCGACAAGCACACGCAATCCGGGCTGGAACTGGTAGAGAAGTATGTCAAGTTTGTGAAGGAGAGGACGGAGATAGAGCAGAACTATGCCAAGCAGCTGAGGTAGGCCTCATTCTTCATGGTTCCTCATTCCTCAGGCCTCATTCCTGCCTGTGTGCCCACAGCAGTTGATGTTTGTGCTCAAAAGCTGTTTTATGAAATGTATGTGGTGTCTTATGACTAGTTTGGGACAGAATTGAACTTGTCTCCCCCTGTTGGCATTACCCCAGCCCAGACAGTCCTAGAAACACTGCCCTCATTCTCAAGCTTGAGCCTGCATTATTGCCTCCCCTTTTCTCTATTTCTCACTCTCACTCCGAGTGTGTCTGTCAGTATCTGCTGATGGGCTCTGGTGGAGAGGAAGTGGGAGCAGACTGGCACATGATGGACAGGATGTGGTCAGCGAGAGCTCTAATGAAAGAAGGAAGAATAGGAGAAGTGGATCTGTTTTAACATGTTTTTCTTGACTGTAGTTTTGCATTGGCTTTCCCTTAAAGGGACAGTGCAGTCAAACATGATTTCCTGTGTGTATATATACACACACACACACACACACACACACACACACACACACACACACACACACACACACACACACACACACACACACATCTGTCCACACTGAGGTTGGAAGAATACAGTGAAATTATGATAATGCCTTTTTAGTGTAAGAGCTGTCTGAAATTTCAGTTTGTTTGGCTGTTTTTTTTGTTGACCTAGATGTTAATAATAGGCCAATAACAGCTAGCTTTCAGGTTACACATCCTTCCCATTAGGCTCCTCTCTGACCACTCCCAGACAGACCACAGACCACTCTTAGCATAATTCTTGCTAGTTTCTTTTTGACCATTTGAATTAAAAACATTGACAGTAAGGTAATTAGTTGTTTAACGTAGAAATGATTTGATATTGAGATAAAAAGGAAAGTCTTGCCTACAAGAAGCAAATAATGTGTGTTGTATTGTTTCTTAGAGGTGTGGATTGATTTTAAATTGAATCATTTTTATTAAACGCAAACTGTAACCAATTTAGGTTTGAACTTGTTTATTGAGATTTGAATAGACACCCTCATTTGATGCATTGTGTTTTCCTATCATTTAGGATAATTAAGTTTGCATCTGTGTTTTTGACATATTCTATCTTCCAGACTACTTACCATATCTTCCCCCTCTCCTAATATTGACAGAAGTCTAACAAAGAAATACAATCCTAAACGAGGCTGTAAAGAGGAACAGGAATGCAGGTGAGCTATTGTGGGCTTTTGTGTGTGTGAATGAATGTGTGTGTGCATAAAATAAATGTGCTTTATTTGTACCTGCCCAGGCCAGCTGTGATCTTCAACATGACTTTCAGTTCCTAATCAGACATAGAGAAGGAAAACAAAGCTTGACTAAAATAATACACCAACAATACATGACGTAATTTCAATGACGTGTTTTCAAACTGCTTTCCTGTCTATAGTACTGTAGTTGGAGAGGCTATGCCAGCACCTGCAGAGCAATGCAAATGACTGCTACTATACCCCCTGAGAGGGAAACGGGAATAAGGAAGTAATGGACCTATCATTACCTGGCTAACACCGCTATTTAAGCAACAGTGTATGTAACTTCCTGTCAATGCCCAAATCAATTACAGATCTCATCTCTTCTGTATCCTTTCCCTCCCCCCCTCCCTCGTCCCTCCCCCCCTCTTCACTCCCCTTCCTCTCCCATAGGTTCTCCAACCACCAGTCCTTCCTGGACATCCTGAATGAGATGAACGACTACGCAGGACAGAGGGAGCTGATTGCTGAGAACATGATGATGAACATCTGCATCGAACTCACCAAGTACCTGCAGGAGCTCAAGATGGAGCGTAAGACGGTGAGAGAGGGATCCACACTGAGAGGGAAGGATGGAAGAGTTCAAAACTCTTATTATAGTGAGGGCGAGTGAAGATGGGTGGGATCTAGGGAAAAGGAGGGAGAGTATGAAGGAGACAGGAAGGACGAGCAGAGATTTGTAGGTTCCTCTGTTATGGCACGAAGGTCGCCTTACTTGGGTTCTCTCGTAGGGGGTGGTAACTGTCATGTTGTCATCCTCTGAAAGGAGAGGAATGCCTTGGCCCAACCCCAATGGAATATAGAACACACACAAACACTGAAAAGTCTCCCAGTAGACATGACCCACAGACAGACAGACTGCTATTTGTTTACCATCTGTTTTGTTCAGTGGTTTTTGGTGGCCGTTGTTGATTCTGTACCCAATGCCAATGGCCCTGTCTAAGTAGGGACCGTCATGTCATCATCCTAGTGTTCTTGGTGTCTCATGTGTCCTCTCTCTGTTTGTCTGTTTGCAGCATCTGTCGGAGGCCAAGAAAGCCCAGCAGAGTTTGGAGAGCACCTATAAGCAGCTCGACAGTGTAAGTTTGTTTACATGTCAGGCCGTCTGCCAATAACTCCTCTCTTCCAAAGGGAAGATCTACGTTGTTGGTAGAATACTAATGTATACATCCTCTCTATACAGTAGGCCAATACTTTCCTTGTCAGGGAACAACTTGTCTGTCTTTCTGTTCCATCAAAGGGCAATGTTTTGTCCAGTCACTGTCCTCCATTGTCTAATGTGGTGAAAGCTGACAAATGTTTCTGAATGCTCTCTCATATTGTCTGCTTTTTGTCTGCTGTAAGTGGGGTCATTGTTACATCAGTGAAAGGGACGTTTGTTCACTAGTTGTGTGTGTGTGTGTGGTGATTCAGGTGACCAGTATTTGTAATATACAGTAAAAAGAGATGAGGAGCTCATTTTAAAAGCAGGGGTAGGGAACCAAAACGAGACCAGAAACTAGCAGCACTCCAGCCCATTGCTCATCACTGTATGGCTCAGCACCACTGACTTAAACCACTGATGTTCCAGCCCCATTCAGTAAAGTCAGGTGTTAGTGGCCATTGGGCAAGTGTTCACTAACCTTGGGTGAAGCAAAGGTCTCGCTTGTACACAATAGTAGAGACTTCTATTCCATTCAAAGAATGCCCACAGAACACAGTATTGGGTTAGCTAAGATCAACATGGATGTGTTTCTGTCTCTCTGTGTTTCAGAGTAAGAAACGTTTTGAGAGGGAGTGGCGGGAAGCGGACAAAGCTGCTCAATATGCCGAGAAAACGGACCAGGACATCAACGCCACAAAGGCCGACGTCGAGAAGGTAGTAGGACACCAACGCAGAATAAAAAGAACACAGGTTTTCATTTTCCGTTGCAAAAGGTTTTCCTACGGTGTGCCCTACTGAACACAATCCAGCTGTCCTACTTGTCCTGTTTCCCCCTAGACAGTGGAATGTGAGCCACCAGACCGACCTGTGTGTGACCTGTGTGTTTGTTTTGTTACCTGTGTCCAGGCCAAACAGCAGGCCAACATGAGGACACACATAGCGGAGGAGTGTAAGAACGACTACGCAGCCCAGCTGCAGAAATACAACAAGGAGCAGAGCCAGTTCTACTTCAGTGACATGCCTCTCATCTTCAACGTAAGGCAGAGCCTCTCACCCATCCATCCTGACCTTAACCTTAGCTTTCCTTCCTTATGCTGGAAATATTTTAAATGCTAACATTTGGTTCAATAGACACTAAAAACACAGCTGACCTTTTAAATGTTTTATTTAACATTTATTTAACCAAGCAAGTCAGTTAAGAACAAATTCTTATTTACCATGATGGCCTAACAAAAGGCAAAAGACCTCCTGCGGGGACGGGGGCTGGGATTAAAAATAAAATATATATAACATATAACAACGAGAGACGACATGACATAAGGAGAGATCTAAGACAACAACATAGCAAGGCAGCAATGGATGGTAACAACACAACATGGTAGCAGCACAAAACATGGTACAAACATTATTGGGCACAGACAACAGCACAAAGGGCAAGAAGGTAGAGACAACAATACATCACGCAAAGCAACCACAACTGTCAGTAAGAGTGTCCATGATTGAGTCTTTGAATGAAGAGATTGAGATACAACTGTCCAGTTTGAGTGTTTGTTGCAGTTCGTTCCAGTCGCTAGCTGCCATGAATTGAAAAGACGAGCGACCCAGGGATGTGTGTGCTTTGGGGACCTTTAACAGAATGTGACTGGCAGACTGGGTGTTGTATGTGGAGGATGAGGGCAGCAGTAGATATCTCAGATAGGGGGAGTGAGGCCTAAGAGGGTTTTTATAAATAAGCATCAACCAGTGGGTCTTGCGATGGGTATACAGAGATGACCAGTTTACAGGGGAGTATAGAGTGCAGTGATGTGTCCTATAAGGAGCATTGGTGGCAAAACTGATGTAAGGAACATCTAGCCGCTCGAGAGCGCCCTTACCTGCTGATCTATAAATGAAGTCTCCGTAATCTAGCATGGGTAGGATGGTCATCTGAATCAGGGTTAGTTTGGCAGCTGGGCTGAAAGAGATTACGATAGAGGAAACCAAGTCTAGATTTAACTTTAGCATACAGCTTTGATATGTGCTGAGAGCAGTACAGTGTACTGTCTAGCCATACTCCCAAGTACTTGTTTGAGATGACTACCTCAAGCTTTAAACCCTCAGAGGTAGTAATCACACCGGTGGGGTGAGGGCATTCTTCTTATCAAACCACATGACCTTTGTTTTGGAGGTGTTCAGAACAAGGTTTAGGATAGAGAAAGCTTGTTGGACACTAAGAAACCTTTGTTGTAGAGCATTTAACACAAAATTCGGGGATGGGCCAGCTGAGTATAAGACTGTATCATCTACATATAAATGGATGAGAGAGCTTTCTACTGCCTGAGCTATGTTGTTGATGTAAATTGAGAAGAGCTTGGGGCCTAGGATCGAGCCTTGGGGTACTCCCTTGGTGACAGGCAGTGACTGAGATAGCAGATTTTCTGGCTTTATACACTGCACTCTTTGAGAGGTAGTTAACAAACCAGGCCAAAGACCCCTCAGAGACACCAATACTCCTTAGCTGGCCAACAAGAATGGAATGGTCTACCGTATCAAAAGCTTTGGCCAAGTCAATAAAAATAGCAGCACAACATTGCTTAGAATCAAGGGCAATGGTGACATAATTTAGGACCTTTTAAGGTTGCAGTGACACATAATCTGAGCGCTAAACAGATTTCATACCAGAGAGATAATGGTATCAAATACTATATACAGTACATCAAGAAAGCCAGTCAGTTGATTATTGAGTTTTTCCAACACTTTTGATAAACAGGGCAAAATAGAAATAGGCCTGTAATAGTTAGGATCAGCTTGATCTTCCCCTTTTAAATAAGGATGCAACGTGGCTGCCTTCCAAGCAATGGGAACTTCCCCAGAAAGGAGCGAGAGGCTTGGCGACGATAGGGGCAGTGACCTTAAAGAAGAAAGGGTCTAAATTGACTGACCCAGATGTTTTTTTGGGGTCAAGTCTCAGGAGCTCCTCTAGCACCTCGGAATCAGTGACTGCCTGCAGGTTGTTATTCTTTAATCAGGCACCAAGACATGGCAGATCTGATTGAGTGACGTCCCGTATGTGCCTCCTCTCCCTATAGAAACTCCAGGACATGGATGAGAGGCGGGTGAGGAAGCTGGCGCAGGGCTACGTCTTGTTCTCAGACACGGAGAGGCACGTGATGCCCATTATCGGGAAGTGTCTGGAGGGCGTCACCAAAGCGGGCACTAATGTCAATGAGAGGAATGTGAGTTGACTGTACTGTACTGCATGTATACAAAAGTACGTAGATACATGCGGTCCAATGAAGTTCAATAGAATGTGAGGGAAATGGGTATGAAACACGCATGCTTTGAAACGTTTTGGTTTTGTTGGTCTGTGTTTCACTGTCATAATCCAACCTACTGTCCCTGCAGGACTCCATAGCTCTTATAGAGCAGTACAAGTCAGGCTTTGAGCGTCCTGGGGACCTGGACTTTGAGGACTACAGTCAGGGCATCAACCGTGCCTCCTCAGACAGCAGCCTGGGCACCCTCGGTACACCCAAAGGCCCCCTGGAGCTGCTGGGCAAGAACAGGAGCAAACCGTTCTGGCTATTCAGCAAGAAGAGTAAGGTAGGCTGATAGTACCACCACTCCTCCTCACAATGACAAGTGTACATCCCACTCCCATGACTCAGTTCTGACTAGCTGGGTGACTTTCTGAATTAGGAATAGACATTATTATCCTAATCTATAATTCATACCCTAATCAGTTTGTTTCCCTCCTATGAATGACTAGTCCCCTGAGTGGATTTCTTAGTGTTTGAAATGATCAGTGCTCCAAGGTGCAGGTAGATAAACCATGAGCAGTGTGTGTCAGTGTTGAGGCAGAGGGGCTGAATCAGGGAGACAGCATCTGGTGGTCCCTAGAGGGACATTCCCTCATTCACTATGGTCCTGAAGCTGTGGTCTCACACACAATATTTCCTGTTCCCAGAGCTCTGCATGTACATACTGCATGGCCCCCTCTCTAACACACACACACACACACACACACACCTTTCTAGAACTGGTATGTGCATGGCTGTGTCCCTGGCCTGTCTGTGAATATGCCCCTCTGACTTTCTGCAACGTGTGACTGACTGACTGGTTTCCAATAGGTCAACTCTACTGGCAGGCAGCGATCTGCAGAGCTTGTGCTTTCATCAGCACAGACAGGCACAAACACATTGACTTTTCCGCTACAAACACACTGCTATTATACTGTATTATACTGGCCTAGACTATAACATTAACAGTCAAACCACCACAATGACACCTTTGGGAAATGCCAACCATCAGGTATGATACTGGGACAGGGAGGGATGACTAGTTCCAGGTGAACTCATTTTTGCTGTGTTCTCTCTACACCATCATTGGAGATCATAGATGACGTTGGACCACTAGAGGCCGTCTAGATCTAGAATATATTGGATGTCCCTTAAACAGGCCTCCTGATCCACTCTGAAATGACAAAAAATAAACTAGACATGAATGTTGAGAGTACAGCAACCCAACACCTAGCTAACCTACATCATGGCCGGCCTCTACCCACTGCTGTATCTCGCTCTCTCCTCCCTCCTGTCTCTTCCAGCACTTTCCTCCTGCTGCATGTCTGATTGGCTTACCCTGCTGACTGCTGTCCAATCCTGTTCCTCTAATACACCCAGCCTACCTCCCGTCCTACCTCCCGTCCTGTCTATGTGATGCACCGCTCTGTGTCATCGCTCCTGCTCTCCCCAAAGAGGTGGTTCAGTAATGATCAGAGTTAACTTTCATATTGAGCCACTCCCCACTGCACAACACTGACTCAAACAGCTCCTAGTTAGTGTTTTTAGTCCAGGACTCCTGTAGGTCTAGGCTGATCTGTGACTGAGAAACCAGCCTGTAGAGTTGACTACATTCTCCCTCACTGCTCCTCACTTGGTTACACCATCATGCCAACGTTCAGTAGTTCCCACCAGCATAGAGACCTGACATGTTTCTTATTACCCGTGTTACAAGCATGTATACCAGGCCCAGACCTATAGGGTGTACTTTGTACCCAGTTCAGTCTACCTATGTATCTGTGTCCAGATTGCGGTTAACCAATGGAACCTCCCGTTGGTCCGCTCCAATCTGTCAACCTTGTCCTCACGTAGGCTCACTCTACTCTACCCTTCATTGTGGCTTGTGTTTTGTTGTTGTTGCATTGCTGCTGTTGGGGCTGTAGTGCGGCTGTTGTGGCGCTATGTGAATGTGGCTGTGGGCTTCTGCAGGGGTAACTGCTGCAATGTTGTCTTCTCTGTGTGGTGTGCTTAAGGTGTTGATGGTGTCTCTCTCTTTCCCTTATCATCTGTTTTGTTTTTGTCCTCCCCTCCCTCTCTCCCTCCATGCCACCCTCTCCCCGGGTGTCTGTGCTTCACCCCGCCCCAGCTCTCTCCCTCCCCCTCCTCACTCACCCCCTTGTCCACGCCCCCCGCCTCCTCACCCGCTAACGGACCCCCCTCCCCCAAGTTCGGCCGGGACCCATTGTCGTACTGTTTGAAGGAGATCAATAAGACAGTCAAACCCAGAATATCCTCCTTCCGGACCCTCGGGCGAATGGTGAGTCATCAGGGTCAGGGGCCACAACGTCTCCCCGCAAAGGCCTCTGTTAACCTGTTTGGTGGATCAACCTGTTCTTTCTTATTGTTCCAGGAAATGACTGAATATGTCCAATCAAAACCGTCTAAATTATTGAGCAAAATATTTTAGGTTTCAGGTGTTGACCTTTCAGAGTGGAAAGACAGAATCTTTGAAGGTGACATACACTGAATATAACAAACATTAAGAACACCTTTCTAATATTGAGTTGCTGGTCCATGTTGACTCCAGTGTTTCCCACAGTTGTCCTTTGGGTGGTGGACCATTCTTGATACACACAGGAAACTGTTGCAGTTCTTGACACAAACCAGTGTGCCTGGCACCTACTACCATACCCTGTTCAAAGGCACTTCAATCTTTTGTCTTGCCCATTCACCCTCTGAATGGCACACATACACAATCCATGTCTCAATTGTCTCAAGGCTTTAAAATCTGTATTTAAGCTTAGAGCAGGTGTCCTTCATGTTTTTTATACTCTGAATACACAGTGCATTCAGAAAGTATTCAGACCCCTTCACTTTTTCCACATTTTGTTATGTTACAGCCTTATTCTAAAATGAATTACGTTGTTTAGTTTTTTTTCCTCCTCAATCTACACCCAAATGTTTGCAAAGGTTTACATTTACATAAGTATTCAGACCCTTCACTCAGTACTTTGTTGAAGCACCTTTGGCAGCGACTACAAGTCTTCTTGGGTATGAAGCTACAAGCTTGGCACACCTGTATTTAGGGAATTTCTCCCATTCTTCTCTGAAGATTCTCTCAAGCTCTGTCAGGTTGGACCGGGACCGTTGCTGCACATCTATTTTCAGGCCTCCAGAGAAGTTCAAGTCCGGGCTCTGGCTAGGCCACTCAAGGACATTCAGAGACTTGTCCTGAAGCCACTCCTGCGTTGTCTTGGCTGTGTGCTTAGGGTCTTTGTCCTGTTGGAAGGTGAACCTGTGCCCCAGTCTGAGATACTGAGCGCTCCGGAGCCGGTTTTTATCAAGGCTCTCTCTGTACTTTGCTCCATTCATCTTTCCCTCGATCCTGACTAGTCTCACAGTCCCTGCCACTGAAAAACATCCCCACAGCATGATGCTGCCACCACCATGCTTCACCGTAGGGATGGTGCCAGATATCCTCCAGACGTGACGCTTTGCATTCAGGCCAAAGAGGTTAAATCTTGTTTTCATTTCCCCACAGCTCTAGGAAAAGTGTTGGTGGTTCTAAACTTCTTCCATGTAAGAATGATGGAGGCCACTTTGCTCTTGGGGACCTTCAATGCTGAAGAAATGTTTTGGTACCCTTCCCCAGATCTGTTCCTTGACATCTACGAACAAATCCTTCGACCTCATGGCTTGTTTTTTTTCTCTGACATGCGCTGTCAACTGTGGGACCTTATGTAGACAGGTGTGTGCCTTTCCATATCATGTCCAATCAATTGAATTTACAACAAGTTGACTCCAATCAACTAATATTAATTTAGAGTCTCATAGCAAAGGGTCTGAATACTTATGTAAACATTTTTGCAAATGTCTAAATCTGTTTTTGCTTTGTCATTATGATGTATTATGTGTAGATTGATGAGGAAAATGTTTTATTTAATACATTTTAGATTAAGGCTGTAACATGACAAAATGTGGAAAAGGTTGAGGGGTCTGAATACTTTCCGAATGCACTTTGTATATACAGTCATAGCCAAATGTTTTGAGAATGACACAAATATTAATTTCCACAAAGTTTGCTGCTTCAGTGTCTTTAGATATTTTTGTCAGAAGTTACTATGGAATACTGAACTATAATTACAAGCATTTCATAAGTGTCAAAGGCTTTTATTGACAATTACATGAAGTTGATGCAAAGAGTCAATATTTGCAGTGTTGAACCTTCTTTTTCAAGACCTCTGCAATCCGTCCTGGCATGCTGTCAATTAACTTCTGGGCCACATCCTGATGGCAGCCCATTCTTGCATAATCAATGCTTGGAGTTTGTCAGAATTTGTGGGGTTTTGTTTGTCCACCCACCTCTTGATGATTGACCACAAATTCTCAATGGGATTAGTTCCGACTGCATGATCGGAACTAGAAGCACAACATTTTGCTACACTCGCATTAACATCTGCTAACCACGTGTATGTGACAAATAAAATTTGATTTGGATTAAGGTCTGGGGAGTTTCCTGGCCATGGACCCAAAATATCAATGTTTTGTTCCCCAAGCCACTTAGTTATCACTTTTGCCTTATGGCAAGGTGACCTATCATGCTGGAAAAGGCATTGTTCGTCACCAAACTGTTCCTGGATGGTTGGGAGAAGTTGCTCTCGGGGGATGTGTTGGTGCCATTCTTTATTCATGGCTGTGTTTTTAGGCAACTCCCTTGGCTGAGAGGCAACCACACACATGAATGGTCTCAGGATGCTTTAATGTTGACATGACACAGGACTGATGGTAGCGCTCACCTTGTCTTCACACCTGCCTGCTGCCATTCCTGAGCAATCTCTGTACTGGTTGTGCCCCGATCCTTCAGCTGAGTCAACTTTAGGAGACGGTCCTGGCCCTTGCTGGACTTTCTTGGGTGTCCTGAAGCCGCCTTCTTCACAACAATTGAACCGCTCTCCTTGAAGTTTGATGATCTGATAAATGGTTGATTTAGGTGCAGTCTTACTGGCAGCAATATCCTTGCCTTTGAAGCCCTTTTTGTGCAAAGCAATGATGACGGCACGTGTTTCCTTGCAGGTAACCATGGTTGACAGAGGAAGAACAATGATTTCAAGCACCACCCTCCTTTTGAAGCTTCCAGTCTGTTATTCGAACTCAATCAGCATGACAGAGTGATCTCCAGCCTTGTCCTCATCAACACTCACACCTGTGATAACGAGAGAATCACTGACATGATGTCAGCTGGTCCTTTTGTGGCAGGGCTGAAATGCAGTGGAACTGTTTTTTGGGATTCAGTTCATTTGCATGGCAAAGAGGGCCTTTGCAATTAATTGCAATTCATCTGATCACTCTTCATAACATTCTGGAGTATATGCAAATTGCCATCATATAAACTGAGGCAGCGGACTTTGTGAAAATGTATATTTGTGTCATTCTCAACACTATTGGCCACGACTGTATATTTAAGCAAGAGAGGGTGTGGTCTATGGCCAATATACCACGGCTAAGTGCTGTTCTTATGCGCGACACAACGTGGAGTGCCTGGAAATAGCCCTTAGCTGTGGTATATTGGCCATATACCACAAACACCCGAGGTGCCTTATTTCTATTATAAACTGGTTACCAATGTAATTAGAGCAGTAAAAATAAAATGTGTCATACCTGTGGTATACGGTCTGTAATACCACAGCTTTCAGCCAAATAACATTCAGGGTTCGAACCACCCAGTTCTTTCTCTCACACACACATTGTCTGTCTATTTCTTTCTCCCTCAGAGGCTCACTCCAGAGAGGATCATAGTAATGGTAATACTAGAGTGGTGTCTGTGTGGGGTGTTAAAGGGTGTCTCAGCCTCTCACATTGACGGGGAATCTCACACATGACCACCTCTCCATCAGTACAATTGGACAAGCATCTTGGTCTCAAACGTCACACTAAAGTCTTCTTGTTTACCTTCTCAAATCAATGCTGGAATGTTCACGCTCTAGTTTAGCTGCTAGCACACGAACTGGAACACAGCCAGATTCAAATTCAACATTACATGCAAAGCAGAGGGCTGAAAACATGGCCTGTCTGTCTTTCCGTTTGGAGTTAGAGTTGAAGAGGTGGCCACCTGGTGGATTAGGGCTGTAACAACACTTAACTCAAGTCACTTCAGCAATGGGGCAACATTATCTAATTTGTATCATTTGACCGATTTTTTTTTTTATATTGGCTTCAGTTTACCTCCATTGTTTTACTGGTCTGTCACTGATAACCTCGTTCCTTTAAACGTTCACTATAAAACCCAATGGGAAGAGTTCCTAAAAACAGGTTCTTATTTGGGTGGGTGTGCTGCCAATGGAATGGTATTGGGAATGATTATATGGGTGATAATGGTGGTGGTCTTGGGTTCAGCTCACTGTAAAAACGAAGCATATCTGTTAGTTTTTGCTTTAGAGTGAACAATGTCATTACTAGAGGTTAAATATGTTTTTTTTTGTCATCAACCATTTCCCTTGAGCTGAACCATAACCACAGACCGGCGTTTTCTCTAGAGGTGGTTGTGGGTGGCGGGGTGTGTTCCTCTCCTACCACGTGCCGTGGTGATGGAGAATGTGTGCGCTTGCGTCCGTGTTAAAGTGACTGTTCCTCCCTGTGTGTTTTCTCAGCCCACGGTGACAGAGGACTTTGGCCATCTCCCCCCCGAGCAGCGCAGGAAGAGGTTACAACAGAAACTAGATGACATTGGCAAGGAGTTGCAGAAAGAAGTGGACCAGAGGTGTGTGGGGGAGTTTGACTGCTTTGACAACCATCTCTGTGACTGCTGACAACTTCTCCCAACAGTGTGTGTGTGTGGTGTGTGTGTTTACCAATTACTGCACTCCACAGGGGATGCATTTCCACAGAGAATCAATCCACCTCTCATCTCCTCTCTCTTTCCCTCTCTGTTGCTCTGTCTCTGTGTGTGTCTCTCCAGTGAGGCCCTGGAGAAGATGAAGGATGTGTATGAGAAGAACCCCCAGATGGGAGACCCTGCCAGCCTGTCTCCCCAGATCAACCAGACAGCCCAGAACATGGAGAGACTGAGATTAGAGCTCAGCAAGTATGAGGTAATGGACTCCCCTCTACTGGCCACAGTCATGTACTGCATGTTATGTTCCCATATGCAAGCTAGAATACATACAGTTGAAGTCTGAAGTTTACATACACTTACTTAGGTTGGAGTCATTAAAACTATTTTTTTCAACCACTCCACAAATTTCTAGTTAACAAACTATAGTTTTTGCAAGTCGGGTAGGACATCTACTTTGTGCATGACACAAGTAATTTTGCCAACAATTGTTTACACACATTATTTCACTTAAATAATAATAATTGAAGTTTACATACACTAAGTTGACTGTGCCTTTTAAACTGCTTGGAAAATTATATCATGGCTTTAGAAGCTTCTGATAGGCTAATTGACATCATTTGAGTCAATTGGAGGTGTACCTGTGGATGTATTTCATGGCCTACCTTCAAACTCAGTGCCTCTTTGCTTGACATCATGGGAAAATCTAAAGAAATCAGCCAAGACCTTGTTTTGTAGACCACAAGAAAAATACTTGTAGACCACAAGTCTTTTTCATCCTTGGGAGCATGCGCCTGAAGGTACCTCATTCATCTGTACAAACAATAGCACTCAAGTATAAACACCATGGGACCATGCAGCCATCATACCTCTTAGGAAAGAGACGCGTTCTGTCTCCTAGGGATGAACGTACTTTGGTGTGAAAGGTGCAAATCAATCCCAGAACAACAGCAAAGGACTTTGTGAAGATGCTGGAGGAAACGGGTACAAAAGTATCTACAGTGCCTTGCGAAAGTATTCGGCCCCCTTGAACTTTGCGACCTTTTGCCACATTTCAGGCTTCAAACATAAAGATATAAAACTGTATTTTTTTGTGAAGAATCAACAACAAGTGGGACACAATCATGAAGTGGAACAACATTTATTGGATATTTCAAACTTTTTTAACAAATCAAAAACTGAAAAATTGGGCGTGCAAAATTATTCAGCCCCCTTAAGTTAATACTTTGTAGCGCCACCTTTTGCTGCGATTACAGCTGTAAGTCGCTTGGGGTATGTCTCTATCAGTTTTGCACATTGAGAGACTGATATTTTTTCCCATTCCTCCTTGCAAAACAGCTCGAGCTCAGTGAGGTTGGATGGAGAGCATTTGTGAACAGCAGTTTTCAGTTCTTTCCACAGATTCTCGATTGGATTCAGGTCTGGACTTTGACTTGGCCATTCTAACACCTGGATATGTTTATTTTTGAACCATTCCATTGTAGATTTTGCTTTACACTTCTTCACAACAGTATCTCGGACCTGCCTGGTGTGTTCCTTGTTCTTCATGATGCTCTCTGCGCTTTTAACGGACCTCTGAGACTATCACAGTGCAGGTGCATTTATACGGAGACTTGATTACACACAGGTGGATTGTATTTATCATCATTAGTCATTTAGGTCAACATTGGAGCATTCAGAGATCCTCACTGAACTTCTGGAGAGAGTTTGCTGCACTGAAAGTAAAGGGGCTGAATAATTTTGCACGCCCAATTTTTCAGTTTTTGATTTGTTGAAAAAGTTTGAAATATCCAATAAATGTCGTTCCACTTGTTGTTGATTCTTCACAAAAAAAATACAGTTTTATATCTTTATGTTTGAAGCCTGAAATGTGGCAAAAGGTCGCAAAGTTCAAGGGGGCCGAATACTTTCGCAAGGCACTGTATATCCACAATAAAACATGTCCTATATTGACGTAACCTGAAAGGTCGCTCAGCAAGGAAGAATCCACTGCTCCAAAACCGCCATAAAAAAGCCAGACTACGGTTTGAAACTGCACATGGGGAGAAAGATTGTAATTTATGGAGAAATGTCCTCTGGTCTGATGAAACAAAAATAGAACTGTTTGGCCATAATGACCATCGTTATGTTTGGAGGAAAAAGACGGAGGCTTCTTTGCAAGCCGAAGAACACTATCCCAACCGTTGTGTTGTGGGGGTGCTTTGCTGCAGGAGGGACTGGTGCACTTCACAAAATAGATGGCATCATGAGGTGGGAAAATGATGTGGATTTATTGAAGAAACATCTCAAGACTGCAGTCAGGAAGTTAAAGCTTGGTTGCAAATGGGTCTTCCAAATGGACAATGACCCCAAGCATACTTCCAATGTTGTGGCACAATGGCTTAAGGACAACAAAGTCAAGGTATTGGAGTGACCATCACAAATCCCTGACCTCAACCCCATAGAAAATTTGTGGGCAGAACTGAAAAAGCATGTGTGAGCAAGGAGGCCTACAAACCTGACTCGGTTACCAGGAGGAATGGGCCAAAATTCACCCAACTTATTGTGGGAAGCTTGTGGAAGGCTACCCAAAACTTTTGACCCAAGTTAAACAATTTTAAAGGCAATGCTACCAAATACTAATTGAGTGTATGTAAACTTCTGACCCACTGGGAATGTGATGAAAGAAAAAAAGCTGAAATAAATAATTCTCTCTACTATTATTCTGACATTTCACATTCTTAAAATAAAGTGATGATCCTAACTGACCTAAGACGGGGAATTTTTACTCGGATTAAATGTCAGGAATTGTGAAAAACTGAGTTTAAATGTTTTTGGCTAAGGTGTATGTAAACTTCTGACTTCAACTGTATTGCTTGTTACCTCTTCATAGTTATTTGTAAACACAGACCTCATGTTTTCCTGATTTTAATATACAACCCATTCCTCTCTTTGACTTGGTCTCACTCACAATCTCTCACGAGCACAATCTATAGGAAACAATGGTATATTTCCTCTGTGCTTTGTTTCGCAGTCATGGTTGACAGAGGCAGGAAGGCGAGGGGACTCGATGCTCAGGAGAGATACGTTACCAGAGGATGCGTTGAGCTACAGGTCTCACTCCAACAACAACGAACCATACAGGTTAGAAACCAGACGCTGAGACTTCACTCATGGCTGTCAGTGAATGTACTGTAGTCATATATCTATATTTATTATTAAGCATATGTGTGTTTCTCCCTCCAGCCCTGACGGAACCCACTCTGAAGAGGGCACCCCAGATCCCTCTCAGGCCATCTACGCCGAGTTTGACGACGACTTTGAGGAGGAGGAGGAGGAGCTTGTCGCTCCCATCGGCCAATGTACAGCCATGTACAACTTCCCAGGTAGGTGTGGATGGGTCACAATGACACCAATGTACTCAACACTATTATGGTATAACACACTTGTACGTGGCGATAGTGTAACATGCTGTCATGTCCCTGCTAGGTGCCAGCGAGGGGACCATCACCATGCAGGAGGGGGAGGTGTTGTCTGTAGTGGAGGAGGATAAAGGTGACGGCTGGACCAGGGTCCGCAGGGCCAACGGGAACGAGGGCTACATCCCAACATCCTACGTCAGCATCAGCCTCAGCAAGTGACCCGACATCCATCCCACCCACACGAGGCCTGAGGGAACGGCCAGTCATCACTGATGATGATTCCAAAATACTGTGGCAGCTCTCTCATGGGACCAATCAGAAAGAGAAACAAAGCACTGTGGGCGGAACCATCTGGGTGTCCATAAGGAGACTATTAGGGCCAATCGAGTCGCTTTGATTTCCTCACGGAGATGCGCACCCATGATTTCTTTCCCCTGCTGGCCAGAGAAGATGCAGTCAATTGTGCTTTTGGCTCCTCCTGGCTTGCATGTCTGTACCAGGTCACTATACTTACCACATTTTCATCGTAGTTCTTCTTGATATTATCACAGTGCAGTTGTGGTTTAGTAGTGGATATCATAGCAGGACTGATGATATAGATTAGAATGCGGCACCAACCAACATGTCCATATGCCCTCACCTCACTGTGGGAAGGCTTCTCCTTTTCACAGTGAGAGGAGGATTAGAAGTGCTGTACTGGAACATTTGACATCAGGGTCGTTTTCAGTAAGGATAAACATTTTGAAACTGGGTCAAACAGAGGTACTGAACTTGTCCAATGAGAACACAGTGCCCTACTGAACAGGAGCCAGGATTAAGAGGACGTTTATCTGACACATTATTAAGCATAACCTGCTCTCTCTCACTCCCATGCAGCCAGAATGTAAACTGATCACATTCTTGCTCTTCTTCATATTTGCACACAGCGTTTTGGACAAAGAACATTTGCTCAGAGAAAGGAAGTGTCTCAACACAGGTCTATGGGCACTGCATTTCAGTAGGAAAGCCCTGTTGACACAGCCACTATTCAGATCAGATATACTCACCAGTTAGCGTGACTTTATTTCCTTGTGCTCTGATGTATAAATAGATTAGCCCCCCACAAGGCCAAAGACTGACACATACTGATGGCAATAAAGAAATGTTTCAGACAATCACAGCCGTATCTTCACTGCAGCTCAGATTCAAGCCATCGACATAAATGGCCTATACGAGAGCTCTTTAATAGCTCTCGATTCTGAATGGTAAATAATGAATTGTTTGTATTGAGAATATAATTTATTAAGTATGTGTATGTTGCTACATTTAAGAGTTAAAGTTTAAGGCATGTTTTGGTTTATATCATAGGAGTTGACTCCCGTTTGTACTTTTCCCTGCAAACACGGTGGACTGTCTGTATCCAGAGGCGAGATGGATACCAATAAATTGTTGCAGACAGAATATGTGCAACGTTAAGACGATCATATTTATGTTATAAAATAATATATTTTAGCTATCACTACACCACTATTGTCTTATTAGCTTTTTAACCTGATGAATAAAGATTGAGAAGTTGAGAGCAGATGTGTATCTTCGTGAGGTGAATGTGTCCATTTTGTCTGGGGTTTAATAGGCGCTCCAGTTTTGAGCCACGCCGGAATATTCCTAACGTAAAAACTCGCATGTCCAGGTGCCTTTCTGGTTGAAAGCATTGTGTGTGTGTGTATACCTAACATGCAAATGTCTTCTGTTTTTAAGACTAATAAATGTAACACACATTTCAAAGTTCAAGTGGTTGTATCATTTATTCATGTTTGTCTGGCGTAGAGCCGACCGTTGTATTATTTATTAGCGAGCAAGTTGGTCCCCAAGAAATAAGATGCATTTGAATGAGATGAGGAAATGTCTAGTGCATGTACATACTCTTAAAGGGAAAGGCTGTTGGAGTGTCCTTAGGGGTTCTTCAAATTGAAACATTTTTTAACTACCCCCCCCCCCCCCTTCCCCCTCCCCTGTTATTATTAATAATACACATAACTAAAATATTGTTATTAGTGTCTGTTATGATGTTCGTGGCAAAGCAGAATAAAAAAATGTACATGAGGTAAACTCCCAGCAGAACCCCAAGTCCTCTCGCGTGTTAATGTTATTACCTTAGTTTAACTAGGCAAGTCAGTTAAGAACAAATTCTTATTTCCAATGACAGCCTACCTAGGAACAGTGTGTTAACTGCCTTGTTCAGGGGCAGAACGACAGATTCTTACCTTGTCAGCTTGGGGATTCAATCCAGCAACCTTTCAGTCACTGGTTAATGTGTTGATGTATCCATAGCCAGAATGATTTTTCAGTGTATGGTGATCGAACAGGGTTCCTGTTATGTAGGGAGGGAGAAGTTTGTGAATCCCAAAAATAGTAATTATACAGATGAACAAAACATGCAAATGACAGGTTTACATTGGTTTGTGGTAAATGTGAATTTAAAAAACGTGTTTTAATGGTTTTCATACACATACCGTGTCCGTAATGTAGAGGCCTATGGGGTATTCATTAAAGAGGTAAGGGAGGAGGATGCCAAATTTGATCTGCATACCAATTTACATACCTTTGCATGTCTCCTTGTCTGTATTCCTGCAGACACAAAAGTGAGCAGTTCAGTCATCTGCACCCAATACAGCTAGCCAACAACATATTGTTATAGCCTACATATTCTTATAGGCTACATATTATTGCCTCTTTGTCAGTTGATATCCATTGAATTGTCCATGTTCTGTTTTAGAAAGATTTGCACAAATATAAAAAGATAAATGGTATAATCATAAAACAATGTCAATTTAGATCATACAGCGGACAAACCTTACCTTCAATTGAGATCTTTACATTTTTCAGTTAAGTGACTGCCCTTGTCCTTTCAAATTAAAATCCAAATGTTTCTGTTGGGCAGTTAGGTTCCTGCAAGAACCACTAACAACTAAGGAGGTTCCTCAAATAACCCCACCTCCTATAGGGTTCTTGGAAGAAACATTTGGGGGCAATTTTCAGTGTCAAGGACCCTGAGGTTCTTCAAAGGACTTTGAGGATCTTACAAGAACCCTTGTTGAATCCCTCATTTTTAGAGTGTATAGCAGAGTCACAGCAGATGGCACTATTGCTGTAGTGTATAATTTCTTGTGATCTGATATCCAAGTAGCCTTGTCCTCTATCCTGCTCTCTCTGAGTAGGGTATTCAAACAATGTATTAAGCCTTCCTAAACTTGTTTATTATTATGTACAATAATTTACATGCATTATTAACAACTATTCACTTGAAAACATACCAGCTACAGAGGTGATTTTCACACGTCCTACTAATCACAGTGCGCTCATTCCGAACATTGGTCTCTGCTTGATCAAAACCAGGACTTTTTCACTGATCTAAAAGTCCTTCAACAACTGATAGATTTTTGGGGGGGTTTCGATCTGTCAGTTTTTAACAAAAATAATAACGATGCTCTGTATGGGGGCCCTCACAGAGGAAATGATACCTTTCTAACACCTAATTGGCTTGCTGCTGTGCTCAAGGCCAAGTGACCACCGGGCAGCGTTGACCGGTCAGTTGATTGAGCTTGGTCATTTGTATGCACTAGTCTTACTCTCCGGAACGATAAAGGTCAGATGGTCCATAAAATTGCCTGTCTTCGCATTGGGGGGTTGCCTGGGTAACGGCATCAGCCGCTCCTGTAAAGAAGCCATCCTCACTGCCACTGATAAACGGTCCGATGGTTCCTCTGTTGTCATAACTGATGCGTTAACGATGACGTTGTCCTCTCTGTTGAGCTGGGAGGCTGAATCGCTCCACTAGTTTGGAAAGTTTGGGCTATGCTCAGAATTTTTTGGGATGGTTTAAGTTTATTTTCTTTGTTCAAACTAGGCGCTGGAAGATGTAGACTGTGGCTTTAAGAAACCAAGCAGATAAGCTATACGGTGTAGGCTTCCTCCAATCAGAAAGGAACGTCCGGTTGTTTGCCTTGGGATAGGCAATGTCAAGGGATAGCCTAATATTTTAAAACTTCTTTCATTTAAAATCTCTCCCTGCATGCAGCAGCGCTTGTCAGAGATAAGGGTGCTCAACATGGGCAGAGTGCCAACCTGTAGTCTGTGTTCTCATGGAGCCTAAGCCTATTGCACCAATGCATCTGGACAAACAGTCAACAAAATCCTATCGATCTTATTTCCCTGTACTGCTTCTTCTGTGAAAAGGTACTAACAATACACCTACTCAAGACATTATTAATCAATCAATAAGGTGGGAGAGCAGGAAAAGCTCCTGCACTTAAAACAAAACTGAATGATCCCTTCTTCCTCTAAAAATAAGATGTTAAACGACTAAATGACAGGAAGGGATGGTGGATTCCTCAACAGGCATGTGAGACTGATGGAACAAGAGATGTAGTGCCAAGGCAGAGGAAAAGTAAATAGGAGAGACACGACCAGAGATAGCTGGAGATCTACTAGGTAATGTATGAAAGGCCATCTGCTTGCATAAGGGATTTATATCGATGTGTGTGCATTTGTTGTACTTGGGCTCAATGTCAACACTGATGTTCATGCTCTCAGATGTCCATGTGTGCATTATCGTCGATGTTTTCTCTCCTTGAGATGGATGAGTTCTTCATGGGAATTCAATAGATTTAGTTTCATGTTAGGATGTAGATTGAATTGTCAGAGAAAATGAACAAAACAGGCTTCACTTATGTGGAAACCCTAGGTACATGTGAAAATACTTACTCAAATGTATTGTGCCCTGGTTACTATGTTTGTCACTCTCTAGAGATGTTTGTCACTCTCAGCCACCGGCCCAAACTCCCGATCGCCAGGCCACCAGCCCTCCAAGTTCCCCAAGAGCTGCCCCTCAACCCCCCCAATACAATAATTCCATTCCAACACCCTCCGCCACATCCCCCAATGTACCAACAAAATGAACAAAAGAGAAAGACAAAGGATAACAGAAAACAATAATACAAAAAACAAAAAGACATCAAGGACAACACAAATCATAACAGCAAGGCCAACTGAATATGTCTGAGTGCATTAATGGCACTTTTTACGTGTGTGTGTGTCCGTTTATGTGCATGTGTGTGCATTTGAATGAGAGTGTGTGTATATGCATGTCTGTGAACACTTGAGCCTCAGGCAAACCGGCATTTTCTGTAACAATACTGCCCCTCAATGTCATTCAAACATACTTTATTTTGTAAATATTTTTTTAATCTTTGACCGTCATGCTATCCGTCGTGCTATCCGTCGTGCTATCCGTCGTGCTATCCGTCGTGCTATCCGTCGTGCTATCCGTCGTGCTATCCGTCATGCTATCCGTCATGCTATCCGTCATGCTATCCTCTGCCCAGCAACTCCACTCCACATCCCAACCCTCAGCTTCGCTCAGCCCATCCAACCTATTTCTGCTGACCACCCTCTTCGGACTTCTACGCAATGTATATCTTTCAACTATCCTGTTGTAGTGAGGTGCGTACTGGCGGCACAGAAGTCAGGCGCAGGAGAGCGGAAACTGATTTACAACGGTGTCGTTTAAAATCCATAAAACCACCGTTAACAGAACAATACAATAAATGGGTTAAACAAAACCCGGTAATACCAGCATACCGTGTACAAGTACTACAAGAAACAATTATGGACAAGGACATAGGGGGGAATAAATACACAACATGTAATTGATGGAATTGGAACCAGGTGTGATGGAAGACAAGACAAACCAATGGAAAATGAAAAGTGGATCAGCGATGGCTAGCAGGCGGGTGACTTCGACCGCCGAATGACCTGGAGGGCGAGGCAGGGCGTTCCGGACGGAGATGGTGGAACTCCTTAATTCATTGAAGGGTCCAACATGTCCTCGACCGGAACCCAGCACCTTTCCTGCGGACCATACCCCTCCCACTCCACAAGGTACTGAAGGCCCCTCGTCCGACGCCTTGAATCCAGTATGGAGCTAACGGAGTACGCCGGGCCCCCCCCCGATGTCCAGAGGGGGCAGAGGAACCTCCCGCACCTCAGACTCCTGGAGCGGGCCAGCCACCACTGGCCTGAGGAGAGACACAAGGAACGAGGGGTTAATATGGTAATCGGGTAAAAGCTGTAACCTATAACAAACCTCGTTCACTCTCCTCAGGACTTTAAATGGCCCCACAAACCGCGGACCCAACGTAAGGCAAGGTTGCGGGTAGGTTTCGGGTCGAGAGACAGACCCGGTCCCCTGGTGCGAACACCGGGGCCTCACTGCGGTGGCAATCTGCATTCTCCTTTTGGTGCATAACGACATGCTGAAGGTGAACACGGACAGCTTCCCATGTTTCCTCCGCGCGCCTGAACCAGTCGTCCACCTCGGTCTGACTCTGATGCCAAGGCGCCAGAACCGGCTGGTACCCCAGTACGCACTGGAAGGGGGAGAGGTTAGTGGAGGAGTGGCGAAACGAGTTCTGTGCCATCTCGGCCCAGGGCATGAACGCCGCCCACTCCCCCGGCCGGTCCTGGCAATAGGACCGCAGAAACCTGCCCACATCCTGGTTCACACTCTCCACCTGCCCATTACTCTCTGGGTGAAACCCTGAAGTAAGGCTGATCGAGACCCCCAGATGTTCCATGAACGCCTTCCATACCCTAGACTTGAACTGGGGACCCCCTGATCAGACATTATATCCTCAGGCAACCTGTAGTGCCGGAAGACGTGTGTAAACAAGGCCTCCGCAGTCTGTAGGGCCGTAGGGAGACCGGGCAGAGGGAGGAGACAACAGGACACAGAAAAACGATCCACAACGACCAGGATCGCGGTGTTACCCTGTGAGGGTGGAAGATCAGTCAGAAAATCCACCAACAGGTGCGACCAAGGCCGCTGTGGAACGAGTAAGGGGTGTAGCTTACCTCTGGGCAGGTGCCTGGGAGCCTTACACTGGGCTCACAGCGAGCAGGAGGAAACATAAACCCTCACGTCCTTAGCCAAGGTAGGCCACCAGCACCTCCTGCTCAAACAGCGCACTGTCCGACCGATCCCAGGATGACCAGAGGAGAGTGACGTGTGGGCCCAACCAGTCACGAACAGCAGACGGGACGTACAGACGCCCAGCGGGACACTGGACGGGAGCGGGCTCTGCACGTAACGCCTGCTCAATGTCCGTGTCCAGCTCCCACACTACCGGCGCCACCAGGCAGGAGGCGGGGAGTATGGGAGTGGGATCCATGGGCCGCTCCTCTGTGTCATACAGCCGGGACAATGCGTCTGCCTTCACGTTCTGGGAGCCTGGTCTGTAGGAAAGGGTAAACACAAAACGGGTGAAAAACATGGCCCACCTTGTCTGGCGAGGGTTCAGTCTTCTCGCTGCCCGGATGTACTCCAGATTGCTGTGGTCAGTCCAGATGAGAAAAGGGTACCTAGCCCCCTCAAGCCAATGTCTCCATGCCTTCAAGGTCTTGACAACAGCCAACAGCTCCCGGTCCCCCATGTCATAGTTTCGCTCCGCCGGGCTGAGCTTCTTTGAGAAGAAGGCACAGGGGCGGAGCTTCGGTGGTGTACCCGAGTGCTGAGAGAGCACAGCTATGAACGCCAAAGAGGGATCCGGATGGGCTAGCACGGCAGCCGAGGTCAACAGAGCCCTCAGGTGACCAAAAGCCCTGTCTGCCTCAGCTGACCACTGCAAGCACACCGGGCCCCCCTTCAGCAGTGATGTAATGGCAGCAGCTACCTGACCTAAACCCCTGATAAACCTCCGGTAGTAGTTGGCAAACCCTAAGAACCACTGCACCTCCTTTACCGTGGTGGGAGTCGGCCAATTACGCCTGACTGAAATGCGATCACTCTCCATCTCCACCCCTGAGGTGGAAATGCGATACTCTAGGAAGGAGACGGACTGTTGGAAGAACAGGCATTTCTCAGCCTTGACATACAGGTCAAGCTCCAACAGGCGACCAAGCACCCTGCGCACCAGGGACACATGCTCGGCGTGTGTAGCGGAGTACATCAAAATGTCATCAATATACACCACTACACCCTGCCTGTGCAGGTCCCTGAAAATCTTGTCTACAAAGGCTTGGAAGACTGATGGCGCATTCATCAACCCGTAAGGCATGACAAGGTACACATAGAGCCCTGAGGTGGTACTGAAAGCCGTCTTCCACTCATCTCCTACCCGGATACGCACCAGGTTGTAAGCTCTCCTGAGATCTAGTTTGGTGAAGAATCGCGCCCGTGCATTGACTCAATCGCTATGGCTATGAGTGGTAGCGGGTAACTATACCTCACAGTGATCTGATTCAGACCCCAATAGTCAATACATAGGCGCAGACCTCGCTCCTTCTTCGTCAGAAAAAAGAAACTCGAGGAGGCGGGTGAAGTGGATGACCGAATGTACCCCTGATGCAGGGATTCAGAGACATATGTTTCCATAGCCTCCGTCTCCGCCTGTGAAAGGGGATACACGTGACTCTTGGGAAGTGCAGCATCTACCAGGAGATTTATCGCACAATCGCCCCGTCGATGAGGTGGTAATTGAGTCGCCTTCTTTTTGGAGAAATCGAGAGCCAAATCAGCATATTCAGGGGGAATGAACATGGTGGAGACCTGGTTTGGACTCTCCACCATAGTAGCACCAACAGAAACCCATAAACACCTCCCCGAGCACTCTCGCGCGCACCCCGTGAGAACCCTCTGTGGCCAAGAAACAGTGGGGTTTTGACAAGCTAACCAGGGTAGGCCCAGCACCACGGGAAACACAGGAGAGTCAATAAGGAAGAGACTAATTCTCTCCTTGTGACCCCCCTCCTCACGCAGAATGCAGCGGTAATGATCGATCAGGGCCCTGCCGTTCCATCCCGCGCCGGCAGCCAGGTTTCTAAACTCCAGGGCAAACTCCTGGGCGCGCCTCGTCTCCTGCCTCAGATGGAAGAGGCGTTCACCGGAAACGGCGGGTGAACTCCTCAAACTGGTCCAACGCCGCATCTCCCTCTCTCCACATGACGTTGGCCCACTCAAGGGCTTTCCTGGTGAGGCACAAGATGAGAGCGGACACCCTGGACGGTGGCCAGGTATAGGTCCAGTTGTAAAAGGAACCCCTGGCCGTTCGCAGCCTGCCCGATGTATTCCTGGGGCAGTGAGAGACGAATCCCACTGGGACCAGGAGAAAGAGGGGCATGTATTGGAGACCCCGGTTGTGCTGGTGGAGGCGCTGGAAGAACTCCCTGTCTCTCCCAGTGGTACATTGTCTGGAGAACGCGGTCCATGGCGGTGCCAAGATGGTGGAGCATTGCTGCGTGCTCCCGGACGCGCTCCTCCACCCCTATACCCGGGGTACCTGCTCCTGCTGACTCCATAGTTTTGGTCCGTAATTCTGTAGTGTGGTGCGTACTGGCGGTAGAGAAGTCAGGCGCAGGAGAGAGAAACTGATTTACAACGGTGTCGTTTAATATTCATAAACCACCGTTAACAGAACAATACAATAAATGTGTTAAACAAAACCCGGTAATACCAGCATACCGTGTACAAGTACTACAAGGAACAATTACGGACAAGGACATGGGGGGAAACAGAGGGTTAAATACACAACATGTATTTGATGGAATTGGAACCAGATGTGATGGAAGACAAGACAAAACCAATGGAAAATGAAAAGTGGATCAGCGATGGCTAGAAGGTTGGTGACTTCGACCGCCGAACGCCAACCGAACAAGGAGAGGGACCAACTTCGGCGGAAGTCGTGACACCTGTGATGTTTAACATACAATTTGACTCTATCTAATCAAATAGAATCCACAGATTGTGAGATGAAGATCAATACTTTCACTAAGAGTATTAGTATATTAGTAATTGATTGACCAGGTCTGTCCAGATCTGCCAACCATTTTAGATTACTATTATGCTTTTTCAGCCATTCCTGAACCTGAGACCGGAAACAGGCTACCTGAGGGCAATACCAGAACAAATGGTCTATTCATTCTGTGTCCTCACCACAAAATCTGCAGAGCTGTGATGATTGTACGCCCCAGATATTCAACATTTTGTTGGTGACATGAATTCTGTAAAATCATTTTAGCTGAAAAGCACAAAGTCTTGAATCTTGCGTTGTTTTATATATCGACTCATACACCCTGTGCCATGGAATCAGTACCCAAAATCTCTTCCCAACTATTTTGCAATCTGTACGGCACAGCTCTCAACATCCTGGTCCTCAGATGAAACTGGTATACTTTCCTATTTCTTCTATTCTTATTCCTCCGCCAGCTTTGATCCTTTATACTGGGCAGACAGACCAGTTTCCTACCTCCTCCCTCTGCCACCTGCCTCCTCCATTTTTGGGGTAATGCTGTAATCAATTGGTTGTAATCTTGGATTGAGCAGACCTTCCCATACAATTCTGATCACTCCATGAAAGATATAACGCTACCGTTCCAATTTACCATATCATTTAACAGCAAAATACCCTTTCCCATAAATACAGGTATTTTATCAACCAGCACATTTGAGTTCAGCCACAATATTTGTTCTATCTTTTCAGGGGGATGAAATTGAAATTGTAGCCAGATCTGCAATGCTTGTTGGAAAAAGAGAGATACTTTGAAAATGTTTTAGTTTTCAATGAATCGAAAATGAGACATGTCCATCTGCACAAAGGTAAAAAGGCCATTTTTAAACAACGGATGAGCTTTTCTTAGTAACCTACATGAGAACCATTTAGGGTTCAAGTAAAACATTTGTACAAGTGAAGCTTTTAGAGAGAGGTTTAGTGCTTTATATTTAATAATCTCAGCCCACCCAGTTCATAGTCATTATGTAGATAGGGAGTGTTTGTATCAGGGGCAGATCATGGAGCAACACCCAAAGGAAGCTTTTGAATTCAGGTAAAGAGTACAACCTCAACTCCCAACTGAGATGTCCTGTGGTTTTGTTGGTAGCTGTTAAATATCCGAGTATCCATTAAACAACCGATAACTGATGAATTATTGATCAGTCACTGTAAATGTAGAGCTACATGGGAGTATATACACTGTAGATATTATGAGTAACAAGTTGATCCTCTGTAACTATCTCCAGTAGAAGTCTGTCTCCGTCAGCCACCATCAGCCTGTTACTATCACACTCGCTCTTTATTCCTGCATGTTCCAACAAAACAAGAGATCATGCCTGTGTCGAGCACAGCGCTGGTGATTAAAGATTCAACAACCAGGTCCACCACCAGTTCCATTTTCCTGGAGAAAGAGGCACTGGAGAAAATATAGAAAAGGTTCAGGTTTTTGGTATAGCTGTGTGTGGTGTTGGAACTTCAGTCAGTGGATTCTCAATCATAGAGACCATGTACAGTACTGTATTGCACAATGTATTTCCAGAACACTGCAAGTCTGAGAATGCTATGCTGGAGCTGTAAACAAACAAACATCAAACTTTGCTCTGCTTATAATAGTCCACATCTTTATGCTCTGGGCCAGCCCTTTCCTCAAACAAATGCATATACAATCTCTCGTTATGCAATAATTCTGAAAGCAGCTGCAAGGCCTCTGAAAGAAAACCGAGAACAGCAGAACTAAAAAGTGGGGGATGGAGGGAGAGAAGGTAAATTAGAGAGAACATTCAGTTAATCTTTCCCTCTTGCCTGCTCTGTGTTGTCTGCTCTGTGTTGTCTGCTCTGTGTTGTCTGCTCTGTGTTGCCCGCCTTGTTGTCTGCCTGGTTGTCTGTCTGCCAGCCTGGTTGTCTGCCTGCCTGCTCTCTGGCTGTCTGTCTGCCTGCCTGGTTGTCTGCCTGCCTGCTCTGCCTGCGGAGGGGGATGAATGGGATTCTTTAAATATCTCTGATTAATTAGAGGTTTTAATTGCAAGAGTGCCTGTAGCAGCAGCAGTACCAGAAGCAGCTGGACTCATACTCCATACAGTAAGTACTGTTTATATGTTCCCTCTCACTCCACTACCGTTGATGTGCTGAAGTGGTGTAACCCACAATACACACCCACACAGCAGCTTTGTTTTTTTGCCCCCGTTCCCCATATCTTGCTCTTTCTATCCTGTTGCGTCAGCTCCCTCCTTTTCTTTCTTATCACCACTGTAGTGTGCACTGTCTCAGGTCTCTCTCTTCCTTGCATCAGTCAGTTGGCTCCACCCGTTTTCACTCACTGCATTGATCACAGAACCCCATTTTAGACAGTTAGAGAGAAGATCTCCAACCGTGGTGGAGTTTGACAGTGTAAATACTTGGTATTCATTTAATCCAAAGCAAAAATGGAATAGTGTACAGAAATGCAAGTCCTCTTCAGATGCTGGTTTATCCCGTTTTCCATGGAGGTCTCCTCAGAAGCAGCGTTCTGTATGTACTGTATATGTTTATCACCTTAGCGGAAGCTGCCTGGCAGGTTCGTACTAGTAGTTGCCTGGTCTTTCCCACCCTATCCTCTCTGGGCTGCTTGGGTATGCAGGGGAGCACTTGGTGATTGATGAGTGGGCCGGGGAAGCGGAAATCTATCCCCTGGCTGCGGGGCGGGCCCTGTGATGGATGGCCCCTCAGAGCTATGCTCTGGGTTGGACTGATGGGCCACGGGCCTGAGAGAGAGAGCCCACTGTTGCCTGCTTGGGAGGGAGGGAGGGATGTGGAGGAAAAGGCAACAAGCAGTCCGTAATATTGGCACTTCTCACCAAGCTGAGACTTCATCGGTGCTGTTATGAATGCAGCAGAGCAAACACCAGCTGTAGGGAGTCCTTACTAAGGATATTTTATCACCATGAATGTACAAAAGTATGACCTTGCTTAGAAGGTATCTCTATAGTGCTTATGAATACTTCATGAAGCCTTTATACATTATTTTCGGGACTATGCAGGGATATCAGGCAGACCATGTTGACTTTTACTTAGCTTCTGGTTAATAAAGACTTGACTGAACAGCATTGTCGCAGCAGAAACAGGTCAGTTAGTTAGACAGTAGTTCTGCCCAGTCAGCCACACTTTGAAAGGGCAGGTGAATGACTTTCTCACCACCAGTAGCATCCATCATGTGCTTCAAATCATTACGGATAAAACTTCAGCACGGTGTCCTTTTGTATATGCTGTATGGCTGACAGGGATGGTTTGTAAATGTGGTTCTACAACCAGGGAGGAAGCATGTTCAATGATGTCAGATAGATTGGCTGTCAGAGAAATGTGTCCTCCTCTTTCTTGACTCTTTGCATTCTCCCTGCAGTATCCACATATCTATGAGCTTTTCTCAGTGAATGCGTGACACCTTGAATGTCAACATCAGCCGGAACATTGCTTTGTGTGGGAGAGACAGAATCCACACTGTCACACACACACAGACATTAATCTGTTGGTAGAACCATTCCTCCTCTCTGAAGCCCCGGGCTGATCGTCTCACTGTGGCGAATAAGCTGAAAATCAATCACAGTGATGCACAGAGTGTGGGTAGAACCTGACAGAAAATTAATATAATCTGTGTTTTTATTATCTCAAGAGATGGAGGGGAAAACACTCCCTAGGCTCTGAGACGAGTTTGGTGGGAGGTACTGTATTAGTCCTGACAGTTCCAGCTCTGTGTACATAAACACCTCGCTCTTGTTGGAGTCGTACTGCCTGTTAGTGCTGACATCACCTTTGATGAATACATTATAGATGCTTCCACAGTGACCTGCTGCACTATTTAGGAAGTCCCAAGGGATCTCCTGACTACCTCCTCAATGCAGCAAAGAATATGCTAACAAATGTCTGATGGGGGGAACTTTGCGACATTACATCCTGCTATTCAAATAGATTCAGAAATACGTCTTGGTACCGCGGTTAACCACGGCCACGTTGTTTGTTCCTTTTACAGTTACAAGAATCAGCTCTTTATGAAGAGGCTCCTGGATTTTTTATTCAAATACAAAACACCTACTTCTCACATGAACACACACACACACACACACACACACACACACACACACACACACACACACACACACACACACACAGCTTCTCATCCGCAATATGTCTGTGGTTGCAGTCAATTTTGACTCGCCTGCCATCCAATATTGTGTGCTGCGGTGGGCCAAAGTTGTGATACATTTGCATGGATTAAATGTCAGCACCTGGAAGGGAGACGCGGCAGCAACTTTCATCCTGGCTGGGTCTGTTTCTTTTCACCAGCTCTATCTTCAGCAGTCATGGACAGGGCAGAAAGGGAATGAAGGGGCCATTCACCCAGGAGGGAGGAAGAGAGAGGGAGAGGGAGCGGATTTTAAGTGACAGGGGCCAGGAGGACCACTGCTTTCAAACAAAAAGCAAAGAAAAAGAGGGACAGAAAGATGAATCATCAGAAAATGACTTCATTCTTGGCTGCAAAGCCTGCTGCAGAAGTCACAGAGAGAGGGAGAGAGCAGAGATAAGGTGAGATAAGTTGGAGAACTCTGATCCAGCAAACCTTATCTGCAGTCACTGCTCTTCAAGCTTCAGCACAAAACTCTCCCTGACTGTTTTTGTCAAGATTTTACCCATCACAGAGAGTTGGTGCATCTGGCTGATCACTCTAAGCTTGACCCAACATATGTTTCAGCTTCTCCAGAACTGTGCTAAATGTACAATTTGTTAGCAAAATTGCTTGTTTATCTAAACAAGCTTAATGTTTTTGGACTTGCCGTCCCCAGGCACACGGACAAGAAGTTACAGAGAACACGCATACAGAATCCACATCAGCATATTTCCACTAAATGTGGATTTAGGCCAACATCCTCTTACTCAGTGGTCCAACTCTCTGGCTCCATGCTGCTGCTGGAGAGGCCTGTGTCTCCACCACTGTTGGCTGAACCGCCTTTTTTATTCTAACTAAATATTTTTCTCAAATCTTTGCCCATCTTATCCATCTCGTTTAACGCCTCCCTCTATCCTCACACTGGGAAGAGCTGCAGTGTAACATAGCGGTGTTTAAGAAAGATACACCACAGGACCAAAACTATGGGGACACCTGCTTGTCAAACATCTCATTCCAACATCATGGGCATTAATATGGAGTTGATCCCCCCTTTGCTGCTATAACAGCCTCCACTCTTCTGGGAAGGCTTTCCAACAGATGTTGGAACATTACTGCTGGGACTTGCTTCCATTCAGCCACATGAGCATTAGTGAGGTTGGGCACTGATGTTTGGCGATTAGGCCTGGCTTGTAGTTGGCGTTCCAATTCATCCCAAAAGGCATTCGATTGGGTTGAGGTCAGGGCTCTGTGCAGGCCAGTCAAGTTCTTCCACACAGGAAATGGCCTTCCCAAAACATTTACCACAAAGTTGGAAGCACAGAATAATCTAGAATGTCATTACATGCTGTAGTGTTAAGATTTCCCTTCACTGGAACAAAATGACCTAGCCTGAACCATGAAAAACAGCTCCAGACCATTATTCCTCCTCCTCCTCCTCCACCAAATGTTACCGTTGGCACTATGCATTTGGGCTGGTAGTGTTCTCCTGGCATCCATCAAACCCAGATTCGTCTGTCGGACTGCCAGATGATGAAACGTGATTGATCACTCCAGAGAACGCGTTTCCACTCCTCCACAGTCCAATGGCAGCGAGCATTACACCACCCCAGCCGACGCTTGGCATTGCACATGGTGATTTTGTGTGCGGCTGCTCGGCCATGGAAACCCATTTCATGAAGCTCCTGACAAATAGTTATTTTGCTGATGTTGCGTCTAGAGGTAGTTTGGAACTCGGTAGTGACTATTGCAACCAAAGAGCTACGCGCTTCAGCACTCGGCGATCCCATTCTGTGAGATTGTGTTGTCTACCACTTTGTGGCTGAGCCGTTGTTTCTCCTCTACCCTTTTCACTTCACAATAACAGCACTTACAGTTGACCATGGAAGCTCTAGCAGGGCATACATTTGAGGAACTGACTGGTTGGGAAGGTGGCATCCTATGACAGTGCCACGTTGGGCCATTCTACTGCCAATGTTTGTCTATGGAGATTGCATGGCTGTGTGCTCGATTTTATACACCTGACAGCAACGGTTGTGACTGAAATAGCTGAATTCACTCATTTGAAGGGGTGTCCACATACTTTTGAATATATAGTGTAAATTGAGGAGCTGATGTTTTTCGAGAAGGTAAATGTGTTCTTTTCTGACACCAAGTTCAACTGAACGAGAAAGCAGACAGTGAGATTTGGGGGAGAGATGAGGTGACAGTAAAAAAGAGAACTATAGATCAAGAGGTCCAAAGAGAATGTGTGTGTTTGGACAGGATATAGGGGAGAGTACTGTCTCTGCTCATTTGCCCCCAGGCAGGATGATTTCCCTCATGAAAGGCTATCAAACAAAACTCTATGAAGAAGAAATCACATCAGAAATTCACTTTTGGAGGACCTGAATCGGTGTGTTTTCCTAACCCTAGACAGGGTAGAGTAGAGCCTGCCGCCCGCGTCTCTGGAGGATTAGGCTATACGGTCTGTTTTCCCATACGGCTCTATCTCATCAAGCCAAAGTTTGACGTCTCTCTGCTCTTTTCCTGGGGCATAATTGCAATTATATGCTGTGTAGAATGTAGATGTCATGTGATTTACCAGTTGGCCTCTTGTTAGAGGAGCTACATACCTGGTTTAAGCTCTTGATTGTTTCAGTGTTTAAAACCGACCTCTGCACCGTGGCAATTTAACACGGAGCTGCTGAAATTACTAATTGGCCACACACTTAGCCTGCGTTTACACAGGCAGCCCAATTCTAATCTGTTTTTCACTAATTGGTCTTTTGACCGATCACATCCGATCTTTTCACTTCAGATCTTTGTCAGAACTGATCTGATTGGCCAAAAGACCAATTAGTGACAAAAAGTATCAGAATTGGGCTGCCTGTGTAAACGCAGCCTTTGGCTACTCTACGCTCTCTCCTCTAGTCATACAGTAACCTCCGTTCCAATGGCACACGTACATGCATGCACGCAAACCACCCAGGGGCTAGAGGACCCATTACTGTTCTGTTGAAGAAAACATGTGAACCAGCTTAGCATAAATTAGTGCACAGACTACCATCCATCATTTAAAGTCCCCAAGCAGCCTGTCATACATACATGGCATCATTTTATTATCACTGGGGCGGGGAAAAAAACTTTTTAGCTATGGTTCCATCAGGGTTGCAGAAGCGGTGACATAAAATATCTTCTGCAGATGTAGATGATGTTGTCTAGCTGCCGGTTGTTCCCTGAGATGGAACGAGAGGGCAGAGATTTCTGCTGCTAGCTAGTTTGATGAGACAGGCCAGCTCTCGCCTGGGGAGTACTAGTTTGTCTGGCAGCGATGGCGAGGGGAGTAGAGCAGTCTGGGTAGAATGGCGGGTGACTGGACGTGTGGTGTGTCTCTGTCACTTGTCTCTGTGTGTGTGTGAGTGTGTGTCTCTGTCTCTTGTCTCTGTGTGTGTGTGAGTGCATGCATGCGTGTCAGGAGGGATGGAGGGATGGAGGGATGCCCAGACCTAAGTTGTTTCTGGGAAAAGGGACTGCATGGGGGAGTGAGTGCCACAGTTGTTCAAAACGTCTCGGCTGTTTAGTTTTTTTTATGAACAGAAAGTGATCATATGAGACAAACCTCTTGGCAAGCTGGACTGTGAAAAGCATCAAACTCACCATTATTTTGAGTGGACAGCAGGTGTGTGCTGTGATCTGCCTTGTAGCACTGCAGACAGACCTACAGTATATCTGGGCACTTTCACTGCATGTAGGAAATTAGACTGTGGTCAACTCAGTGTTTATGCTTCTGACTTACAGAAAATGGTACATGCCAGTCAATTCATGTATGTTTTCAGCACCAACCTTTTTATCAACCAATCAAATCCCACATGTTTTCAAGTTAAGTGCATTCATATATGTCACCAAATCAGAGAATGTCTAGTATTTCAGTTAGAGAAGTGGCTTCTAATTACGCCTCATTTCAGGACAACTCTCTCCATGTTAGTTCAGAGCAGAGTGAGGTAATTTGTGTCCTGGCTAAGGGTCCTCTCAGTAGGCCCACTAAGCACTTCAATGTCCCTCTTATTCCGCAGTCTCTTTGTCTGAGGATAAACACCAAAGCTGTGTAATATCCACTGAATGCACTGGGCTTTATGTAACTCACACCCGTTGGATGGAGAGACCCATTCTGACTCGACAAAAATAATGTTTTCAAGGAGGGAGAGAGGATATTAGGACTAGATCAGGGCTGCTGAAAGACGAGTGAAGGACCCATGGCGTTCTACAGTACAACGAGTGGATTGAGCTTTGTGTGTTTGGTGGGGGGTTGAGTGAGAGGATGTTTGTTTGGACTGGAGGAGGGAGATGGGTGAGTCGGTTGCATTTGGGGCTCGGAGCTGCTGAGTGAAGTAGTCCCATATGTGCCTGGGTATAAATAATTATCCTCACTGTTCTGCGTCAACAAGCTGACACACTTTCATCTCTGCGTTCCCGAGGTTCAGAAAATAGATCTGGGTGTTGCTCTAAACAGCAGACAGGATCCGCAACTGTACAACCATGAGACTTGATAAGGAACGGAGTTGTTGTCAGTGTTATTCATGTTACAGGCGTATGCAGTACCTGGTGGTTTATGGGAATACTGGCCCCACATGAAACAATACATGAGTGGATAAAGCCTTGGTCGTCAAGATACTGTAACTGCAAAAGACAACATCTCCTATGCTGTTTGACTGATATGAAGGCATAGTCTCTGTCCTCTATAGTTTCCGAACAAAATAATTGATTCATGACATTTCTATACTGATTAGAGTTCGCATTGTTGTTTAAGATTCCATGTAGTGTTTATAGCTGCCAGAGAAATCGGAATGTGTCTGAGTCTTGCTGTAGTGTATTAGCTCTACTGTGTTTATTTGTCTGGGGCTCTTGATGAAAAGCCATGTCGCTCTCCATTCTCACTGTGTTCAATTTTCAGTTATTGCACAGAAATTAAACATGGCTGTCACTTTACCTTGCCAATGAGTTCCATCATGTTTCGGGGGTGGGGAGGGAGAAGAGATATGCAGACCCACGTGATCAAACACTTTGCGTCTGTCTCCTGCTGTGAATGATTTGGCCGCCTCTCCTTCCAGGTCTCTGCTGCCAATGACTGGAACAAACTACAAAAATCTCTGAAACTGGAAACACTTATCTCCCTCACTAGCTTTAAGCACCAGCTGTCAGAGCAGCTCACAGATTACTGCACCTGTACATAGCCCATCTATAATTTAGCCCAAACAACTACCTCTTCCCCTACTGTATTGATTTTCTTTATTTATTCTGCTCCTTTGCACCCCATTATTTATATTTCTACTTTGCACAATCTTCCACTGCAAATCTACCATTCCAGTGTTTTACTTGCTATATTGTATTTACTTCACCACCATGGCATTGTTTTGCCTTTACCTCCCTTATCATTAGCTCACATCGTATATGGACACATTTTTCTGCTGTATGTTTGTTTTACTCCATGTGTAACTCTGTGTCGTTGTATGCGTCAAACTGCTTTGCTTTATCTTGGCCAGGTCGCAATTGTAAATGACAACTTGTTCTCAACTTGCCTACCTGGTTAAATAAAGGTGAAGTAAAATAATAATAATTCTCCCCTACACATCCCCTGGTTCCCTCAGTTCCTCTGCCTCCAAACTCTTCTATTCATTATTTTCATCATCTATTAAAGTAAATCAACCCAGGCCTTCACCAAGATGGAAAAAAACAACAACAACACACTGGTTAAAATACCCCAAAGCCTTCCTGCCGAAAGAGGAATAGTTTGGGACTCATCAAAGATTTACTGGCTGTGACTTTTTATATTTATTTCTGCCCGCCTCTGTTTTGCATATGAGTTTGTTTTCCTCCTCCGCTCCCATGCTGATAGATCCCCTCCCAGCCAATTCTGCTTTCCACAGTGATGCGGCTGCTATTGCCTCTGCTCAGAATATGCATAGCCTAATGCTCAGTTTTGTATGAGGGGTGGTGAGTCCCCTAAGCCTCGGGGCTAGGACTGCAGTCTGGAAGAAAGGGCTATCTGAAATGACATTATTGTTTCATTATTAAGCACATCAGGAAACAGCTATATATTCATTAGGCAAATACCTGCTGCAGTAAACCTGATGACTACATTAATGACCAAATACTACAATCCAAATGAAAGTTGAATATTTCCTCATCATGCTTAGAACTTTCCAGCAATAGTATTAATAATCTGAATGTTTCATCAGAGTCCTTTAAAACATTAATGATTCATCTCATATTCAGCATTCCATCACTTCTGATCAAATTTCCTGTAACTTATGTCTACCTTCCACTACACTTCCAGGCACGCGCACACACACACACACACGCACGCACGCACGCACGCACTCACGCACGCACGCACACACACCTCCTTTGTTCTTCAGGGATGGAGGAAGGAGAGAACCACTGTATATGTTATTTCTGGTGCTGAGAGGTCAGGAAGTTATTAGCAAGTTCATGAATGTGGCCGTCCTTCTCATTTCCTACTTAGAATTGTTCCATTACCCTGTACTGTGTGGATACATGTAATTACACATTTATTCTTAGTAGTGAAAAGTACAATTATATAATAGCAGTATTTATTTGAAGGCAGCTTACAGCCAAGACTGTATGAGGCTTATAGTCCAGTTGTCCTTGATGGTCTGGCTTTAACTGTTCTGTTCTGCTTCCATTCTGTCTGTGTTCTCAGTGTTCTGGTCTTGAGTCAGTGAATCATGAAGACTGTGTCTACCCACTGACTAACTAACTACTCCCTTCTCCCTACCTCCTCCACTGTTCCTGTGTCTCTGAACATACAGCAAGGGCTTTTAACAAGGTCTGTGCCCCTTGTAACCATACTGCCTAAGAACTGCACTGGGTGTCCTAAAGACACTGATACGGAGCAGCATCTGAAGAGCAATGAATGTGGAGGTAGACCTGAGGTGAGGGACCTCTTGGAGTGTGTCTGAGAGTCCCAAACCACCCCCTCGCCCCTACCAACTCGCTCGGAGGGCTCTCCGTTGTCACGTGTTGCTGATGAAACTCTGAGGGTGACTTCCAGAGAGTGGCGAGGAGATCAATAAACCCATCAACTTCTGGACACACTCCTGACTTGAATGATGGAGTTCATGTTCCACATTTAAATAATAAAACAAGCATGAAATTCAAATGAACAAATCCCTCCTGTCGTTTTACAACATTTAAACCTCAGTAAGAGTTCAATATTTAATTTGGAGGAATTTGTGTCAAGTCACGAAATCAGACATAAACAAACGCATGTGGAATATAATCAGGCACGCCTCTCAATTTAAAAAAATGTAATTGAATAAACTCCAAACATATCGCAGTGCATGTCAGGATAGTACTTCGCTCTGAAGCCTGCAGCCTTGCTGGTTCATGTCTATCTGGGGGTTTAATTAGCCCCTACACCCTTGATAATTTTCACTCCCTCAGCTTTGGGACACTTGTGCAAACGGTGAAGGGGGAGATTTGAGGTTCAGCCTGTGTGTGTGTGTGTGTGTGTGTGTGTGTGTGTGTGTGTGTGTGTGTGTGTGTGTGTGTGTGTGTGTGTGTGTGTGTGTGTGTGTGTGTGTGTGTGTGTGTGTGTGTGTGTGTGTGTGTGTGTGTTGACTGGGCCTCTGGTGTGATGTGAATTATAACTCTCCTCTTCACCATCAGCTCTTAGTGTCTGGGAACTCACTACAAATCCTCTTTTCTGCAGACAAAGCACAATGTCATGGAGGGAGAAATTAGTTTTAGGTTAAGGCTTTGTCCCATTCAACAGATTACATTACTCTCCATCTTAAATTACTTTAGCCAATGCTCTTATCTGGGCTTACTCACAGCTTTCACACCCTAGCAGTTTCTGAATTTCAGGCATGGAGTTATCATTGTGGATAAATACAGAACTAGTATTTTGTTTGTGTCAAAGTGGGACCAATCTGTATACCCCATTCGGCCACTTTATATCCATACAACCTCTCCTCTATCTCTCTTTATTCCTTTTGGCTATGTGGGAACAAACCTCCTTTCCTACGCTTCCACTCCCTCCGACCTGTCAGTACATCTCAGCACAGGAGCCTCTCCATTGAAATCAGCGCTCCCCTTTGTAAAACTAAACATAAAAACTCAACTCTTCCTCTTTTGCTGCTAATTCTGTTTCACTTCTAGCTGAAGTGCTTCTCCACTGTTGGAAAGGCTCAACAATATATTCAATTTCCATGTTTCTCTCAAACAGACATTTTGGTATTTTCACCCGACACAAACCCTTTCTCCAAGGTCATCAGTCACTCCTACACTTGAAGTCTCCTCCCTGTCCTTCTCCTGCTATTAGGGATCTCGACACCGGAGTCCCCATTTTCACAATAAATGGCTTCTGTCGTCTTCCCCCAGCGCTGGCCCTCTAAATTATTACAGTTGTTATATCTTGCGAGTTGGGCGCTTTGGATGGAGACCTATTTACTGCAGAGATGAATATGTGATGGAAAAGCTTGTAGATAATGCAAGGGCACAAACACAAAGAAAACACAGAACTGCCAACCTGAGCGAGGACTTAATTTGGACTGTAAATGCCGCTTGTCACGGCACTACTTTCTGCATCACAACCAACCACGTTTTGCTTTGGGTTTGTACACGTAAAAAAAATATCCTTGAAATAACAAATGGCTATGAGAAGTCCAAGCAGCAGTTCAATCACCAGAGGAGCGGAGGGGCGCCAGGCATTCCTAGGGTGTAATTGGGCTCCTGTTCTTTACATGAGTCAGCAATTTACTGTGTACTCAAAGTTAACGATTTACTGCAATCCCTTGCTTTCCCTCTATCTCCCAACTCTCTCTCTCTCTCGCTCTCTCTCATAAACATACAGATAGCATCGTTATGTACCTCTTGACAAAGCACATTTACAATATTGTAGACACTGAATATACTAAACATTGTGAATACCTTCCTAATTTTGACTTGCACCTCCCCCCGCCATTCTTGATACACACGGGAAACTACTTAGCGTGAAAAACCCAGCAGTGTTGCAGTTCTTGACAAACTACTACCATACCCCTTTCAGAGGCACTTACATATTTTGTCTTGCCCATTCACCCTCTGAATGTCACACATACACAATCCCATGTCTCCATTGTATCAAGACTTAAAAATCCTTCTTTAACCTGTCTCCTCCCCTTCATCAACATTGATTGAAGCGGATTTAACAAGTGACGTCAATAAGGGATCATAGTTTTCACCTGGATTCACCTGGACAGTCTGTCATGGAAAGAGAAGGTGTTCCTAATGTTTTGTACAGTCAGTGTATGACTCATGCACACAGAGGAAACAGACTCTCTCTCTCTCTCCTTCTCTCATTCTCTCCCTCTCCCTCTTTCTCTCTCTTTCTCTCTCTCTCTCTCTTTCTTTCTCTCTCCCTCTCTCTCGCTCTGTCTCTAATTTACTTTCAACCTACACCTACTAGCCATATATTCATATATTGTCCACATCTAAGTGCACTCTCTTGTTGCAAACTGTCTAGGTGTGAACTGTTTATTCAAGCCAGCTTGGTCCTAGTCTAGCAGCGTATAAAAATGGAATTAATCAGTAGGTGCCTTGCCGGCGCATCTCTGTTTCCACCAAAGTAAACAGTTAGAGAATAATTGAATGAGTGCCTCTCTGACTGAGACAAATTACTCTCTTCTGTGACTGATTGGACTTGTTGCTGCTGCTGCGCTCTTACCCTCCTATCTCTCTCTCTCTCCATCTCTCTCTTTCTCTCTCTCTCCTCTCTCTCTCCTCTCTCTCTCTCTCTCTCTCTCTCACTCCTCTCGCTACAGCTACTCATATTGCCTTCCTTGCTCTCCCTCTGTTCGCCCCAAATTTGAATTAAAATAAGGTGCATTGGTACTCACAACAAACAGCGTGCTGTTGCCAAATTATTTTAAGAGATTTAGAAACACCAACTTTAGATGAGATGAGAGATGAGATGGAAAATTGATGTTAGCTCTTGCTTTGCTGTCCTATTGGCCAAGCACCTACCCCATTCAAACTCCCATAAAGACTCCCTTTGCATTTGCACATGACTATTTCCCTATTCCCTTTCTCCATCCCCACTGCTGACATTAGCACAAGTCACATCAGTTGCAGTGAGCCGGCCCAGCGTCCTGGTACTGACCGAAACATGAATATGGGCCAGTGGATGGTCGTTTCAAAACAGAACAATAAGGTATCATCACCTCTAAGGAGTGATCAGGTAGTCTTTGGCTACTATTCTGCCTCAATATCTTTATCTACCAAAACCAGGTCTGGAGAGGTGTATTCTCTGGTAGGCTCTGTTGGTATCCCTATTCTCCTCGGTGCCTGTGGTGAAGCGCCCCACCTCAAACTGCTGATGAAATGTCCCATTTCCATTCAATTCAATTGTGTTCCTATAAAGAATGGAACAAACCGGAATAATTAGAAAGCTCTTATCTATAATTTATAAGCAGATTCAATTAGAATCACCTGCCTGCATGTGAGGAGGCATGGGCTGCTAGCTGGCTGGCTGGGGGAAGCTGCTCACAGGAGCACAAATACAAATGGCATCATCAATAACTGGTGCTACTATGATTTATAATCATGTGTGTGGAAGTAGAGAGCAATATGCTCTGTACTGTAGCTGGGGATACGGCTATAGGTTATTTTCCATAATGTCTCAGGTAGATACACTTGCTGGCTTCTCTAAGTGAAGAGGTAGGAGAAAGATATATGGCCTAACAATATTTCCTAACATTCCCATCTTTATTTGATGTTGACCGTTGCTGGAGGACAGTAATGGAATGTGGACTGTTCTCCTATTGTGTGTGTATCAGTCTCCTCACATCAGCTAACCACAAAGGAAATGAGATCAGGATAGGGCCCTTGTGCTGTTCTGCATGTTGTTCTATATTGTCCCCAACAGGAACAGTGAGTTCTATTGTGCTGACGTCCAGAAGCCCATGCGTGTCTTTTATCCTCCATGAAGTTGACTTTAAGAGCGGCAGCCTGTACGCCTGTGTTTTAGATATATTTATATATATTGGTGTGTAGCTGCTGATCGGCGTGGAGGGAACAGGCCAGCTGGGAGGTTAATTAGCTTCCTGCGTCCCGGGAGGCACTCTGAAATCTAGCATACCTGTCATCCATTACTACATTACAGGAGACCGGCACGGCTCAGGGCATTTGTGTGTGCGTGCGTGGATGCATATATTACATTTAAAAAAAGAATCACTGTGTATCATGTTGCCATAGTTCTGATGATACTACAGTAATGTAGTTGTTCCTCCCATACCAGTGAGTGTGTATCTGACTAGTAAACCAGCCCGTTGGGGTGCTGTACAGCAGGTACCAACAGGTCTCAGACCTGCTCAGTGCTGGACTCTATGTAAATGACTACACTAAGCAGATGTAAGGGGCTGCTCATGTTTAAATCACAGTGTTGCCCCTCTGAACTCCCTCAGGGACAGAAGCTGAGTTTGACACATCATTTAATTCTCCCCCTTTAGCCCAGAACAACCCTGTGCTGTGACCCAGACCTGGCTAATCTTTTAGCGCCAACTTTACACACAGCAGACTCATTTGGTCAGAAGATGATGAATAAATACTTCCCATTGGGACTTGTTCTATAGGCCTCCGTCTTCACATTACTTCATTGCATTTTACACAACTGACAAAGTAATGACATGGAGATGGCAGCCAGTGGCAGTGGAGAGGAAAATGTTTATGTAGACAATTCAAACAGCTACAGTACATCTGATCGAAACATTCGTTGTTGTTTTTCACCCCTGGGTGTGTCAGATAAACAGGATTAAAAAGGTCTTTATATATTCAACTGTTTCCATTGGAATCTGTCCCAGTAATGTCATCTCCGTTCAGTGTTCAGGCGTGTGGGGGAGAGGATGATTGGATGGTTTGCCGTGTGTTTATGTGTGCGTGAGTGCATGTGTGTGCATGTTTGTGTGTTTGTGTGTGTGTGTGTGTGTGTGTTTTATTGTGTGACAGGTGTGTCACGTCCTGACCTTAGTTCCTTTTGTACATCTCTATTTTAGTTTGGTCAGGGCGTGAGTTGGGGTGGGCATTCTATGGTTTGTTCTGTGTGTTATATTTCTAGGGGTTTGGCCTGGTATGGTTCCCAATCAGAGGCAGCTGGTTATCGTTGTCTCTGACTGCGAACCATACTTAGGCAGCCTGTTTTCCCACTATGGGTTGTGGGTAGTTGTTTTCTGTGTCTGTGTTTCACCATACAGAACTGTTCCGATTTTCGTTGTTTCACTTTGGTTATTTTCTATTCAGTGTTCAGTTATATTTCATTAAAATGGACACTTACCATGCTGCGTTTTGGTCCGATCTTTCATACTCCTCATCAGATGAAGAAGATCGTTACAGGTTACCTTACAGTGAAATGCTTACTTACAAGCACCCAACCAACAATGCAGTTTAAAAAAAATAATTAATGGAGTAAGAGTAAAAGTAACAAGTAATTAAAGAGCAGCAGTAAAATAACAATAGTGAGACTGTATACAGGGGGGTACTGGTACAGAGTCAATGTGCGAGGTCACCGGTTAGTCGAGGTAACTGAGGTAATATGTACATGTAGGTAGAGTTATCAAAGTGAATATGCATAGATAATAACGTTTGTGTGTGTGTGTGTGTGTTTGTGTATGTGTGTGTGTGTGTGTGTGTGTGCATGTGGCAGGCTTTGACAGCCTCCTTCCTTCCGTCTCCCAACACATAATGAAGATCAGGAGGCAGAACGACCTCAATCTCTCACTCAGCCACAGCACCGGGACACCTTCCCATTGTCATGCCTACTGTTCTCACACACTTCACACAGCTCACACCTCCACGGCAGTTTTTGGATAATATCACCTTCAGATTCCTACAACTGGGTATAGCTGGAGTCTCGGTATGAGCTGAATCAATGGGAAGTGGTACTCGCTAAGCAGGCAGTGTGACGTCCTTTACACATGGACAAACACAAACAAAATCATATGGACACACCCTAATTCAAACCATACCATGATGACCGAAGTAACATGGACACACCCTAATTCAAACCATACCATGATGACCGAAGTAACATGGACACACCCTAATTCAAACCATACCATGATGACCGAAGTAACATGGACACACCCTAATTCAAACCATACCATGATGACCGAAGTAACATGGACACACCCTAATTCAAACCATACCATAATGACCGAAGTAACATGTGAGACATACTTAGCCCAGTAAGGTCTGTAAACCATATTTCATGCATGGTATGTACACACACTAAACACATACACATGTCTGTAGTTCTTGTCAGTTGTAGTCAGTTCAGTACTTCAGTGAAGCAGAGGGTTGTGACAGAGAAAAAAGCTGCTGTTATTGTGTACAGTACTGTAGGAACTCAGACTCTGTCTCTGTGAAGACCTCAGAGTATAAAACCCGCTGTCAGACCCCATGTTGCCCTCCTCCTCCCTCCTTACTCCCTTCTTTCTCCTCTATCTCTATCTCCTGCTGGGCAAGAAGGATCGCTAGCTCGTCCTCTCCCTCTCTCTCTCCTCCTCTCTCCCTTTCTCTCCTACTCTCTCCCTTCACCTGTCAGCCAGGCTGACAGAGGTTTGTGGTTCATCCTCTGAGCAGTGACCCTTACTGGGTTACAGCAGCACTGACAACACGGGAGAAAACTCTACAGGCTAGGGAGGGGGAAGGATGAGGGAGGAAGATGGAGGGAGAGAGGGATGGTAGGAGGAGGGAGAAAGATGGTGGGATGCAGTAGGAAGAAGGGAGAGAGAAGAAGAGGGGGAAGGAGAGGAGGAGGTAGGTTGAAGTGAGGCAAGGGAGAAAAACCTGTGCAGAATGTTTGCTTTCTCATGGCTGAGTTGTTGTTGCTGCCTGGGTAATAAACCTCTAGAGGATCTATCTGAGTGACAATGTCTGCGTGTGTCTGGCTGCCTCTCTCTCCGTCTCTATCTCCCTTCCTTCCTTCCTTCCTTCCTTCCTTCCTTCCTTCCTTCCTTCCTTCCTTCCTTCCTTCCTTCCTTCCTTCCTTCCTTCTCTCTCTCTCTCTCTTTCTTTTCCTTCCTTCCTTCCTTCCTTCTCGCTCTCTCCCCCTCTTTCCTTCCCCCTCTCCCCCTCTCTCACCCTCCTTCTCTTTCTCCCTCTCTCAATTCCTACACAAGGCACACACTCCACGCAACCAGGTACACACAGTTCTGCATAAATTCCCTCCTGTCTGACCTACGCACACACACATGGACACACACACACATGGACACAAACACACACTGAGTGACGTGGTGTGAACTCTGTGAGTCAGAGCAAGGGGATGACAGTTGTCTGAGAAATATAATAAAGAATTACCTCTAACCCCACTGCCTGAGCCTGCCATCCTATCAGTGATCCATGCAAGATCTCCATAGTAACCACAGGCCTCATGTCTTCCAACTCCCCAGCTGGCTTTTTGTTGGGTGAACATCACGAATCATAATGTGTGTGTGTGTGTGTGTGTCTGTGTGTGTGTGTTTGAGAAAGATGTTTATGATAACATATTCTTGCCATTTGCTTGAGTAGTATCGATGTTGTCCTGCCCCAGCGGTCCAACTGTTGAATAGAAGGAAATTAGTGAATGAAAAGAGTGATTTCCTAAAGAGCTGTGGTTATTTCACTGTGAGTCCATCTCTTCTCTTTCTCTACCTCTATAAACCCTGCAATCATTTCATCAACCTCTCTTCTCTTCAGCAGGGCCGCTCATAATTACCTTCCCTCTTTTCAACATTCGCTCGTCTCTTTATCCGTCCCTCCCAGCCCCTCCTCCACTTTCCCAGTCCTACATTCACTCCATCCAAACACACTTTCATTTGGGCTTCTTCATTGGCTTGCATGGCTTGTCTGCGTGGGCTGCCAAAACTCTCAAAGTATTGATTATGCAACAAGCACATAAACCGCTATATCCACCTGATTCATTAATCAACCAAATGACTGTACCAATGTTCATGTTGTATTAGCATTCCATTTGCAGCATCAATAAAACCTGGCGTGATTATTATGGGCAGTACAGTTTGATAGTAGTTGTAGAAGTAGTTACGTGGATTGTACATTGATTTTCTCCTCTTTGTCAAGTCTGCACCACAGGAAGAGAAATACACTTGTTTTGTTCCAACTCCATGTGTCGCTCTCGCCTCTTTCTCTCTCTCTCTCTCTCTCTCTCTCTCTCTCTCTTTCTCTTTCTCTCTCTCTTTTCCTCCTCTCTCTCTCTCTCTCTCTCTCTCTCTCTCTCTCTCTTTCTCTTTTCCTCCTCTCTCTCTCTCTCTCTCTCTCTCTCTCTCTTTCTCTTTCTCTTTTCCTCCTCTCTCTCTCTCTCTCTCTCTCTCTCTTTCTCTCTCTCTTTTCCTCCTCTCTCTCTCTCTCTCTCTCTCTCTCTCTCTCTCTCTCTCTCTCAGCCACTAAATGATCAGAAAGCTTTCAACTATGTCAATGTTTTCCTTCCATTTTCTCTAAAAGAATTGTGATGCACTTTATGTATTGGAAGTCCCATGGCTTTAAAAGTTTCTCCAATGTCTGCTAAAGAGTTTGTATAAACTGGTGTATATTTAGTTTAAGTTTATTAGAATCTAGAAACCACAGCTTTGCAGAATCCAATGCATCATGTTCCAACTGTCAGGATCTGACCTGTCATCACTGTTCTGTATTTAATTCCAGGCCTTGATAATGGGCTAGTCACAAGTTGAATGATCAACACACTACTGCCACTGCTACAGACGGCCTAATCAAAGCCTAGCTGTCAGAATAGAAGCTGGAGATGAGAAGCAGGTACGGAGAGTTGAACATTTAATGTAGCACAGACATGGAACAGGACAGGAACAGCATCAGAACCGGGTAAGACAAGGACATATGACAATGAATGCAGAAGTGGGGGAGCGGAGTTGGGGAACAGACAGATATAGGGGAGGTAATAACACGGGGATTGAGTCCAGGTGAGTCCAATAATCGCTGATGCGCGTGACGAGGGAAGCAGGTGTGCGTAATGATGGTGGCAGGAGTGCGTAATGTAGGGCAGCCTGACGCCCTCGAGCATCAGGGAGGGAGAGCGGGAGCAGGCGTGGCACTAGCAGCAGCTCTACATGAACAACTTTTAGAGAGAAAAGAAAAAAGGGAAAAAAAGAGAGGGACAGAGAGATAGAGGGGGAGGCGGAGACAGAAATTGTGTGTACAGTAAAAGAGAAAGTGTGACCATATGCCTGCATTAAAAATGTAACCGGAGCCGTTAAAATAACAAGGAAATGCTTGGCTGTGTTTGCTGCAAGTAGGCCAGGACGATAAATCTGTCATTTTGTTCCTGGATGACGGGTAACCACAGGGGTCCTGCTCTCCTGTCATGGCTCTCTCTCTCTCTCTCTCTCTCTCTCTCTCTCTCTCTCTCTCTCTCTCTCTCTCTCTCTCTCTCTCTCTCTCTCTCTCTCTCTCTCTCTCTCTCTCTCTCTCTCTCTCTCTCTCTCTCTCTCTCTCTCTCTCTCTCTCTCTCTCTCTCTCTCTCTCTCTCTCTCTCTCTCTCTCTCTCTCTCTCTCTCTCTCTCTCTCTCTCTCTCTCTCTCTCTCTCTCTCTCTCTCTCTCTCTCTCTCTCTCTCTCTCTCTCTCTCTCTCTCTCTCTCTCTCTCTCTCTCTCTCTCTCTCTCTCTCAGTCATGGAGTGCCACAGCCTCATTCTCCCAGAGTCCTCTCCTCTGACAGTCTGTGGCGTAACATTTTTGAAACTGGGTCTGTGTTTACTGCTGCTGTTCCTCTGAAAGTCAAATTCAAACCAATCAGACTGAATAATGAATGGGACTGGGAGCCACTGTGTGTATTCCTCTCCTTCACAGAGCTCTGTCCCTGCAGTGTTAGTTTGTTAGTGTTGGTGTTCAAGATTTGCTGAATCTGTTTGTGAAAGTGTTCTCTGATGTTCCCAGACCCTCCCCCTTTGCTCTCTCTTGAGGTGACGCAGCAGTTTAATCAGTGGTTACAATCGCAGAAACAGGAAATTAAGATTTTCCAGCCCATTGCAGATCCTTGCTCTCCCCATCTCCCCCTCCCATCCTCTCCCCCAGCCCCCCCCCCCGCTCTCCCCCCTCCCCCTCCTCTCTCCCTCTCCCCTCCCACCACTCCCCCTCCTCTCCTCTCTTCCCCTGGTGAGATAAAGGGCCTAGAGCAGTTAGCTGATATATGAAATGCTCAGATTGCAGTACTGGGATGTGTCCTTGAGGAAATGGAGTTGATCATCGGTACGTCTCAATGCAGTGACCTCCTCCACCTCCTCCGGCCCTGGCTGCTTATCAACCTGGACTCAGAACAGACATCCTTACCTGCCGCCAGGCTAGCTGCTCCTGTACACGCTGATATGTGGGCTGGAAGAGGAGAAGAGGGTAAAGTTCATGCCTTAGAGAATTGAAATAGAACGTTTGAATTTAGATGAAGGTTATAACAGTAGGGGGAGAAATGCATGGTGAGGTAGAAGACAACCATGGACATTCCTCTTCCTCTCTTCACTGCTCTTAGCTTGTATGCTGCACTATGTTCCCCTCTTCTCCACACTCCTCTCTTTTTGGTATTCCTCCCCAGTCTCCTCCTCTCTCCCACTTACCAACCACTGCATAGAGCCAGTCCCCCTCTCCACCTGCTGTCTCTGCAGATGTTCTATCCCTCTCTCCCTCCATTTCTCCACACTCCCCCTCTTTTTGTATTCTTCCGCGTTCTCTCTGTTTTCCCCTTTCCTCCTCATGTCCTCTTAGCGTCTTTGTTTCTCTGCGGTCTCTGGTGGAGGGTTGTAAACACAAAGCACATAATGCTCCATGTGACCCCATGTTTTCATAGTTATTGCTCTAACGATTGCTAACCTGTTTGCTGATGTCCCACACTCTAGTCTTTTGCCCAAGGTCACTCCAGACACAAATCAAGGATGAGGAGAAACCAACTGCAAAGCCTTTTACACACACAACCCAGGGGGACCCGTCCGTCACCTCATCCCACCTCCACTGACAGACTGAAGGACGGACTGACTGGCCCCTGTTTGTTGTTTCGACCTCAGCCTGTCAGCCATTTGGTTGACAGTGTGTGAGAATGTGTGTGAGAGTGTGTGGGTGTTTGTGAGAATGTGCGAGAGAGAGGCAGAAGGAGAGGGAGAGAATAGAAAGAACCTCAATCTGTCATTTGTAACGTCAGTTTATTTGATGAAATTTAGTTAAAGGGCTGCTACCAGTTTTATCCACGTGCACCTGCATGCAGACATTGAGTAGAGGGAGGGGTGTGATTGCTTCTGTCAGTGTGCGACGGCCTGTATTCTGACGATGGCATGGCATTTCATTTCGCTAACCTGTGAGTGCAGCGTTTAGTCCCACCTGCTTCTTGATGATCGCACCATGATGTCAGCTTCACAACACATGTCTCTGTCACTGCAGCCACTTGTTCATCCATCCCATCCCTGTGGACACAGGACAGTGGCCAGAGCGAAGTGATGGGAAGTGGGTTGTTGTTAGGGAGGGAACAAATCAAAATCAAAGTTTATTTGTCACGTGCCCCGAAAACAAACTTACAGTGAAATACTTACTTACCGGCTCTAACCAATAGTGCAAAAAAGGTATTAGGTGAACAATAGGTAGGTAAAGAAATAAAACAACAGTAAAAAGACAGGATATACACAGTAGCGAGGCTATAAAAGTAGCGAGGCTACATACTAGTCAGGCTGATTGAGGTAGTATGTACATGTAGATATGGTTAAAGTGACTATGCATATATGATGAACAGAGAGTAGCAGTAGAGTAAAAGAGGGGGTGGTGGGTGGTGGGACACAATGTAGATAGTCTGGGTAGCCATTTGATTACCTGTTCAGGAGTTTTATGGCTTGGGGGTAAAAACTGTTGAGAAGCCTCTTTCTCCTAGACTTGGCGCTCCGGTACTGCTTGCTATGCGGTAGTAGAGAGAACAGTCTATGACTGAGGTGGCTGAGGTGGGGAACATGGGAGCGAGGTGGGGAACAGGGGAGCGAGGTGGGGAACAGGGGAGCGAGGTGGGGAACAGGGGAGCGAGGTGGGGAACAGGGGAGCGAGGTGGGGAACAGGGGAGCGAGGTGGGGAACAGGGGAGCGAGGTGGGGAACAGGGGATCGAGGTGAGGAACAGGGGAGCGAGGTGGGGAACAGGGGAGCGAGGTGGGGAACAGGGGAGCGAGGTGGGGAACAGGGTAACGGAGTCAGCGTCGACAGAGAGGTGGGGAACAGGGGAGCGGGGCCAGAGTCGACAGAGAGGTGGGGAACAGGGGAGCGGGGCCAGAGTCGACAGAGAGGTGGGGAACAGGGTAGCGGGGCCAGAGTCGACAGAGAGGTGGGGAACAGGGGAGCAAGGTGGGGAACAGGGGAGCGGGGCCAGAGTCGACAGAGAGGTGGGGAACAGGGGAGCGGGGCCAGAGTCGACAGAGAGGTGGGGAACAGGGGAGCGGGGCCAGAGTCGACAGAGAGGTGGGGAACAGGGTAGCGGGGCCAGAGTCGACAGAGAGGTGGGGAACAGGGTAGCGGGTCCAGAGTCGACAGAGAGGTGGGGAACAGGGGAGCAGGGCCAGTCGACAGAGAGGTGGGGAACAGGGTAGAGGGGCCAGAGTCGACAGAGGGGTGGGGAACAGGGGAGCAGGGCCAGATTCGACAGAGAGGTGGGGAACAGGGTAGCGGGGCCAGAGTTGACAGAGAGGTGGGGAACAGGGGAGCAGGGCCAGAGTTGACAGAGAGGTGGGGAACAGGGTAGCGGGGCCAGAGTTGACAGAGAGGTGGGGAACAGGGGAGCAGGGCCAGAGTCGACAGAGAGGTGGGGAACAGGGGAGCGGGGCCAGAGTCGACAGAGAGGTGGGGAACAGGGTAGAGGGGCCAGAGTCGACAGAGGGGTGGGGAACAGGGTAGTGGGGTCAGCAGGGCAAGGGAGGTCCTGTGTGGCTAGGAGCATCCTGTTGTGTCCCTGGGTGGTTGGGTGATGGACGGCCCTGTGAGTGGCTGTGACTGTGACTGCAGCACAGCGGTGGTGGCCCCAGCCCGGTGGTGGCAAGATGGGACGGGTGGTGGTGCCAGCGCTGTGCAGCAGTTTACGGCCCCCGTCTGTCTCCCTCTGTCTCCTTCACTGACAGGGACCCTGCCGTGATGAATGTAAAATTGATAAAGGTTCATTGATATGCGTCGACTGGAGGAAAACCCATCGACTACCTCAGCAGACTCCCTCCCTTCCACCCTCCACTTGTTTGGGGGAAATGTATTTAATAACAGGATCAGCAAAGCGGCCCAGCCCCAATTTGCATATTAGTGAGGCATTGTGCGTGCCTCCTGCAATGTTTATGGGGAGTAAAGTGGGAGGGAGCAGAGTTTTAAATGACCTTTACTTTGTGTATCTGCGGGGGATGGCAGGGGTGGGGCTCTGTAGTGCTGTCACGCCCTGTCCATAGAGAGCCATTCGTGGTGTTGGTCAGGGCGTGACTAGGGGGTGTTCTAGTCAATTGATTTCTATAATTGGGGCTCATACAGAACAGCGATGACACCCCAACATTTTTATTTTGGGGGGGGGCACATGGGGTGGTCGACTGAGCAGCGGGGAGTGCCAGAGCCTGTTTGGGAGTCGGTGGAGGAATTCAATGAAAGATACCGGAGAGAGGAGGTAGTGAGGAGTATGCTGCAGCGCAGGTGTGCTGAAGAGCGTGACACCAGTCAGGTGCCATCTCCACCGGCTCCACACACTCGACCTGAGGAACGTGTCATCAGTCCAGTGCAACCTGCGTCGATGCCCAGTCCAGGCACGGTGACCAGTCCAGGCACGGTGACCAGTCCCACTCCATGGCAGGAGCCTTCCTCTGCACCGATGCCCAGTCCAGGCACGGCGACCAGTCCAGGCACGGTGACCAGTCCCACTCCATGGCAGGAGCCTTCCTCTGCGCCGGTGCCCAGTCCAGGCACGGTTACCAGTCCCACTCCATGGCAGGAGCCTTCCATGGCCAGATCCGGGGTCTGGGCGGAGGCTATGACCCGCACCGGAGCCGCCACCAACACTAGTCACCCCCCTACCCTCCCCATTTGGTTTCAAGTTTTGCGGCAGGAGTCCGCACCTTTGGGGGGGGGGGGGGGGGGGGGGGCCCTTGGATCTCTATGGTGTTGTAGGTCAGGGCGTGACTAGGGGGTGTTCTAGTCGATTGATTTCTATAATTAGGGATCATACTTAAGGTGTCCCTGCTCCCACCTGTATTTGTGGGATATTGTTTGTGTATGTCCCTGCTCCCACTTGTATTTGTGGGATATTGTTTGTGTATGTGCCTGTTACCACCTGTATTTGTGGGATATTATTTGTGTATGTCCCTGTTACCACCTGTATTTGTGGGATATTATTTGTGTATGTCCCTGTTACCACCTGTATTTGTGGGATATTATTTGTGTATGTCCCTGTTGCCACCTGTATTTGTGGGATATTGTTTGTGTATGTGCCTGTTACCACCTGTATTTGTGGGATATTGTTTGTGTATGTGCCTGTTACCACCTGTATTTGTGGGATATTGTTTGTGTATGTGCCTGTTGCCACCTGTATTTGTGGGATACTGTTTGTGTATGTGCCTGTTGCCACCTGTATTTGTGGGATATTGTTTGTGTATGTCCCTGCTCCCACCTGTATTTCTGGGATATTGTTTGTGTATGTCCCTGTTACCACCTGTATTTGTGGGATATTGTTTGTGTATGTGCCTGTTGCCACCTGTATTTGTGGGATATTGTTTGTGTATGTCCCTGTTACCACCTGTATTTGTGGGATATTATTTGTGTATGTCCCTGCTCCCACCTGTATTTGTGGGATATTGTTTGTGTATGTGCCTGTTACCACCTGTATTTGTGGGATATTATTTGTGTATGTCCCTGCTCCCACCTGTATTTGGGGGATATTGTTTGTGTATGTGCCTGTTACCACCTGTATTTGTGGGATATTGTTTGTGTATGTCCCTGTTACCACCTGTATTTGTGGGATATTATTTGTGTATGTCCCTGTTACCACCTGTATTTGTGGGATATTGTTTGTGTATGTCCCTGTTACCACCTGTATTTGTGGGATATTGTTTGTGTATGTCCCTGTTGCCACCTGTATTTGTGGGATATTGTTTGTGTATGTGCCTGTTGCCACCTGTATTTGTGGGATACTGTTTGTGTATGTGCCTGTTGCCACCTGTATTTGTGGGATATTGTTTGTGTATGTCCCTGCTCCCACCTGTATTTCTGGGATATTGTTTGTGTATGTCCCTGTTACCACCTGTATTTGTGGGATATTGTTTGTGTATGTGCCTGTTGCCACCTGTATTTGTGGGATATTGTTTGTGTATGTCCCTGTTACCACCTGTATTTGTGGGATATTATTTGTGTATGTCCCTGCTCCCACCTGTATTTGTGGGATATTGTTTGTGTATGTGCCTGTTACCACCTGTATTTGTGGGATATTATTTGTGTATGTCCCTGCTCCCACCTGTATTTGGGGGATATTGTTTGTGTATGTGCCTGTTACCACCTGTATTTGTGGGATATTGTTTGTGTATGTCCCTGTTACCACCTGTATTTGTGGGATATTATTTGTGTATGTCCCTGTTACCACCTGTATTTGTGGGATATTGTTTGTGTATGTCCCTGTTACCACCTGTATTTCTGGGATATTGTTTGTGTATGTCCCTGTTACCACCTGTATTTGTGGGATATTGTTTGTGTATGTGCCTGTTGCCACCTGTATTTGTGGGATATTGTTTGTGTATGTCCCTGTTACCACCTGTATTTGTGGGATATTATTTGTGTATGTCCCTGCTCCCACCTGTATTTGTGGGATATTGTTTGTGTATGTGCCTGTTACCACCTGTATTTGTGGGATATTATTTGTGTATGTCCCTGCTCCCACCTGTATTTGGGGGATATTGTTTGTGTATGTGCCTGTTACCACCTGTATTTGTGGGATATTGTTTGTGTATGTCCCTGTTACCACCTGTATTTGTGGGATATTATTTGTGTATGTCCCTGTTACCACCTGTATTTGTGGGATATTGTTTGTGTATGTCCCTGTTACCACCTGTATTTGTGGGATATTGTTTGTGTATGTCCCTGTTGCCACCTGTATTTGTGGGATATTGTTTGTGTATGTGCCTGTTGCCACCTGTATTTGTGGGATACTGTTTGTGTATGTGCCTGTTGCCACCTGTATTTGTGGGATATTGTTTGTGTATGTCCCTGCTCCCACCTGTATTTCTGGGATATTGTTTGTGTATGTCCCTGTTACCACCTGTATTTGTGGGATATTGTTTGTGTATGTGCCTGTTGCCACCTGTATTTGTGGGATATTGTTTGTGTATGTCCCTGTTACCACCTGTATTTGTGGGATATTATTTGTGTATGTCCCTGCACCCACCTGTATTTGTGGGATATTGTTTGTGTATGTGCCTGTTACCACCTGTATTTGTGGGATATTATTTGTGTATGTCCCTGCTCCCACCTGTATTTGGGGGATATTGTTTGTGTATGTGCCTGTTACCACCTGTATTTGTGGGATATTGTTTGTGTATGTCCCTGTTACCACCTGTATTTGTGGGATATTATTTGTGTATGTCCCTGTTACCACCTGTATTTGTGGGATATTGTTTGTGTATGTCCCTGTTACCACCTGTATTTGTGGGATATTGTTTGTGTATGTCCCTGTTGCCACCTGTATTTGTGGGATATTGTTTGTGTATGTGCCTGTTACCACCTGTATTTGTGGGATATTATTTGTGTATGTCCCTGTTACCACCTGTATTTGTGGGATAGTGTTTGTGTATGTGCCTGTTACCACCTGTATTTGTGGGATATTGTTTGTGTATGTGCCTGTTGCCACCTGTATTTGTGGGATATTATTTGTGTATGTGCCTGTTACCACCTGTATTTGTGGGATATTGTTTGTGTATGTCCCTGTTACCACCTGTATTTGTGAGATATTGTTTGTGTATGTGCCTGTTACCACCTGTATTTGTGGGATATTGTTTGTGTATGTGCCTGTTACCACCTGTATTTGTGGGATATTGTTTGTGCATGTCTCTGTTACCACCTGTATTTGTGGGATATTGTTTGTGTATGTGCCTGTTGCCACCTGTATTTGTGGGATATTATTTGTGTATGTCCCTGTTAACACCTGTATTTGTGGGATAGTGTTTGTGTATGTCCCTGTTACCACCTGTATTTGTGGGATATTGTTTGTGTATGTCCCTGTTACCACCTGTATTTGTGGGATATTGTTTGTGTATGTCCCTGCTCCCACCTGTATTTGTGGGATATTGTTTGTGTATGTGCCTGTTACCACCTGTATTTGTGGGATATTGTTTGTGTATGTGCCTGCTCCCACCTGTATTTGTGGGATATTGTTTGTGTATGTGCCTGTTACCACCTGTATTTGTGGGATATTGTTTGTGTATGTGCCTGCTCCCACCTGTATTTGTGGGATATTGTTTGTGTATGTGCCTGTTACCACCTGTATTTGTGGGATATTGTTTGTGTATGTGCCTGTTACCACCTGTATTTGTGGGATATTGTTTGTGTATGTGCCTGTTACCACCTGTATTTGTGGGATATTGTTTGTGTATGTGCCTGTTACCACCTGTATTTGTGGGATATTGTTTGTGTATGTGCCTGTTGCACCATGTAAGTCACATTTCGTTGTTTGTTTATTGTTCTGTTGGAAGTTTCACCGTGAAAACAAATGTGGAACTCAAATCATTCTGCGCCTTGGTCCGCCCATTTTCACGAACGTGACAAGTGCCAGGGCGAGGAATCTCCATCTTTCAGGAGACAGATAGCCTAAGTATATTCATTAGATGGATAAGTCCCTTCCCAACCTGGACAGTTTGTGTGGGAGTTCCTGCTCATTCACACACACTGAATAGAAATATCCAAATCCAACGTATAGGTTTTTCTGTCATTTCAGAATGAGACATTTCATGTGTCCCACATAAATCAATATCTAAACCATTATTAGCTGTCAAGGGTGAATGTGTTTTTTTTTTAATGTATGGCTGTAAGGTAAATTCCTTTTATGAATGCATGGATATAATGAAGATTTGTGTAGCGTTTAAAATGGAATCCATATTCTATTCAACGCGCATGAATTATACAACAACTCTGTGTGAGGAGGAATGTGAATTCACTAACCCAAAGACCGCTGAACGTATTCCTCTGGCAGGCAGGCGTGTCCTTGGAAGCTTGGCCCTCTGGATGTGCACTGCAATTAGTTCCATGTTTTAGACACATACATTATATATACAAAAGTATGTGGACACCCCTTCAAATTAGTAGATTCATTCGGCTATTTCAGCCACACCTGTTGCTGTCAGGTGTGTAAAATTGAGCACATATCCATGCAATTTCCAGTAGACAAACAGTGGCAGTAGAATGGCCTTACTGAATAGATCAGTGACTTTCAACGTGGCAGCGTCATAGGATGCCACCTTTCCATCAAGTCAGTTTGTCCAATTGCTGAGCTGCTAGAGCTGCCTACCTGCCCCAATGCATAGTGCCAACTGTAAAGTTTGGTGGACGAGGAAAAATGGTCTGGGGCTGTTTTTCATGGTTCGGGCCCCTTAGTTCCAGTGAAGGGAAATCTTAACGCTACAGCATACAATGACATTCTAGACGATTCTGTGCTTCCAACTTTGATGCAACAGTTTGGGGAATGCCCTTTAATGTTTCAGCATGACAATGCCCCTGTGCACAAAGCGAGGTCCATACAGAAATGGTTTGTCGAGGTCCTGCACAGAGCCCTGACCTCAACCCCATCAAACATCCTTGGGATGAATTGGAACGCTGAATGTGAGCCAGGCCTAATCGGCCAACATCAATGCACAACATCACTAATGCTCTTGTGGTTGAATGGAAGTAAGTCCCCGCAGCAATGTTCCAACATCTAGTGGAAAGCTTTCCCAGAAGAGAGGAAGCTGTTTTAGCAGCAAAGGGGGGACCAATTCCATTTGAATGCCCATGATTTTGGAATGAGATGTTTGGCAAGCAGGTGTCTACATAGTTTTGGTCCTCTAGTGTAGCTTTGTGGTGGCCTTGGCATGCTCCTCTCTGCACCTCTCCCCGCTGCCTCTCTCCCCTCTGCACCTCTCCCCTCTGCACCTCTCCTCTCTCCTCTCTGCACCTCTCCACCTCTCCCCTCTGCACCTCTCCCCTCTGCACCTCTCCCCTCTGCACCTCTCCTCTCTGCATCTCTCCCCTCTGCACCTCTCCCCTCTGCACCTCTCCCCTTTGCACCTCTCCCCTTTGCACCTCTCCTCTCTGCACCTCCTCTCTGCACTTCTCCTATCTGCACCTCTCCTCTATGCACCTCTCCTCTCTGCACCTCTCCCCTCTGCACCTCTCCCCTCTGCACCTCTCCCCTCTGCACCTCTCCTCTCTGTACCTCTCCTCTCTGTACCTCTCCTCTCTGCACCTCTCCCCTCTGCACCTCTCCTCTCTGCACCTCTCCTCTCTGCACCTCTCCCCTCTGCACCTCTCCTCTCTGCACCTCTCCTCTCTGCACCTCTCCCCTCTGCACCTCTCCTCTCTGCACCTCTCCTCTCTGCACCTCTCCCCTCGGCACCTCTCCTCTCGGCACCTCTTCCCTGTAGTCCTATGACAGGTCTGCCTGCTTCTTTCTCATTTATCGGTCATGGAATGAGTCTAAATGAAGAGGCAGAAGGGAGAATAGATTCTCTCTCTCTTCTGAGATGCTTCACCTGCCTCCTCTTCTCTTGTTCTAACAGAGGGGGAGAACAGCCCCTCGTCTAACTGACAGTAACTCCAGCAGAAAAAGGCTTCTGATCCCTCCTGTCTCCTCACCTCAGCCCATATTTGGCTCCTCTCTCTCTCTCCCCTGGAGCACTTCCTCCTCCCTCTCGCACCTCAAGGTTCTGTTAAAGATTTGCTTTGAGCATCCGATGAGAGTTAGAGCTCGTTATTGCTCCGTCAGCGCTGTTGCGCTTCATGTTCTCTCAGTATGTATTTATTTCACTATTGTATACGTACATTTCAATCCACACATCAACAACACGCCACATCACACGAATAGACAGTTTGTTCTTGACGAATGAATTCACTCTGTGCCTGGCTGGTGACGCATTATCTGAGAGGAAATGAGAAAGGGGGAGAAAGTGTGGGAGCGAGGACGGAGGAAGAGGGAGAGAGAGAGAAGAGACAGGAGGGAGGGTTTTAACATTGACACCCATGTATTCCTTCTGTTCCCAAATGAATGGCAGTTGGAGTGAGAAGAGGCTGGGACAGAGACAGAATAGAACTGAGGGTGAACTGCAGGATCGTGAGCGTTCCATTCAGTTGAGATCCTAATGGCACTGTGAATGTTTTAGTAAACACATGTAATGGTCATTGAGCTGACAGATGGAGGTGGTGTATACCTCCGTTAACACTAATGCTGCTGTTCTCCAGGCTACTCAGCGACTTTTATAGACCCACCTCTATATCATGTTCTAGTCTGGAGGATGTGACATCAGTCAAGGCCATAATCCCTGGAACAGGAACACATAACGACAAGCACTGACACTAATAGCCTGCTCATCACATCACAATTTGAGCCCTGATTTACACCTGTGACACGGGCAGTGACGTAGTGGAGGAGAGACACTGATACAAAGACTTTTGATATTGTGAATGAAAAGCGTTGACACACCTTTCTATATCAGCACACTGCAGGACACAGGCACCAAACCTAGAAATATCTCCTAGTGGGGATTTTATATGGCACATCTCTAACTGCAGTACCAAAATCAGCTGTTAGTCGAACACTGCGCTCGCAATGCCAGGGTGGTGAGTTCAATTCCCGCTGGGACCATCAAAATGAAAATGTATGCATGAGGTCGGTTCTTTATATCAGAATGGCCACCCATCCCGACCTAACCCTAACCCTACCCCAGCTACATGTCCACACCCCGGTTCAACCCTAACCCTAACCCTACCCCAGCTACATGTCCACACCCCGGTTCAACCCTAACCCTAACCCTACCCCAGCTTCATGTCCACACCCCGGTTCAACCCTAACCCTAACCCTACCCCAGCTTCATGTCCACACCCCGGTTCAACCCTAACCCTAACCCTACCCCAGCTACCTGTCCACACCCCGGGTCAACCCTAACCCTACCCCTACCCCAGCTACATGTCCACACCCCGGTTCAACCCTAACCCTAACCCTACCCCAGCTTCATGTCCACACCCCGGTTCAACCCTAACCCTAACCCTACCCCAGCTTCATGTCCACACCCCGGTTCAACCCTAACTCTAACCCTAACCCTACCCCAGCTACATGTCCACACCCCGGTTCAACCCTAACCCTAACCCAGCTACATGTCCACACCCCGGTTCAACCCTAACCCTAACCCTACCCCAGCTTCATGTCCACACCCCGGTTCAACCCTAACCCTAACCCTACCCCAGCTACATGTCCACACCCCGGTTCAACCCTAACCCTAACCCTACCCCAGCTACATGTCCACACCCCGGTTCAACCCTAACTCTAACCCTACCCCAGCTACATGTCCACACCCCGGTTCAACCCTAACCCTAACCCTACCCCAGCTTCATGTCCACACCCCGGTTCAACCCTAACCCTAACCCTACCCTAGCTACATGTCCACACCCCAGTTAAACCCTAACTCTAACCCTAACCCTACCCTAGCTTCATGTCCACACCCCGGTTCAACCCTAACCCTAACCCTACCCTAGCTACATGTCCACACCCCGGTTCAACCCTAACCCTAACCCTACCCCAGCTTCATGTCCACACCCCAGTTAAACCCTAACTCTAACCCTACCCTAGCTTCATGTCCACACCCCGGTTCAACCCTAACTCTAACTCTAACCCTACCCTAGCTACATGTCCACATCCCTGTTAAACCCTAACTCTAACCCTACCCTAGCTACATGTCCACACCCCAGTTAAACCCTAACTCTAACCCTAACCCTACCCTAGCTTCATGTCCACACCCCGGATCAACCCTAACTCTAACTCTAAATCTAACTCTAACCCTACCCTAGCTTCATGTCCACACCCCGGTTCAACCCTAACTCTAACTCTAACCCTACCCTAGCTACATGTCCAGACCCCGGTTCAGCCCTAACTCTAACTCTAACTCTAACTCTGACCCTACCCTAGCTACATGTCCAGACCCCGGTTCAGCTCTAACTCTAACTCTAACCCTACCCTAGCTACATGTCCAGACCCCGGTTCAGCTCTAACTCTAACTCTGACCCTACCCTAGCTACATGTCCAGACCCCGGTTCAGCCCTAACTCTGACTCTAACCCTACCCTAGCTACATGTCCAGACCCCGGTTCAGCCATAACTCTAACTCTAACTCTGACCCTACCCTAGCTACATGTCCAGACCCCGGTTCAGCTCTAACTCTAACTCTCACCCTACCCTAGCTACATGTCCACACCCCAGTTAAACCCTAACTCTAACCCTAACCCTACCCTAGCTTCATGTCCACACCCCGGTTCAACCCTAACTCTAACTCTAACCCTACCCTAGCTACATGTCCAGACCCCGGTTCAGCCCTAACTCTAACTCTAACTCTGACCCTACCCTAGCTATATGTCCAGACCCCGGATCAGCCCTAACTCTAACTCTAACCCTAACCCTACCCTAGGTACATGTCCACACCCCGGTTCAACCCTAACCCTAACTCTAACCCTAACCCTACCCCAGCTTCATGTCCACACCCCAGTTAAACCCTAACTCTAACCCTAACCCTACCCTAGCTTCATGTCCACAACCCGGTTCAACCCTAACTCTAACCCTACCCTAGCTACATGTCCACACCCCAGTTAAACCTTAACTCTAACTCTAACCCTACCCTAGCTACATGTCCACACCCCAGTTAAACCCTAACTCTAACCCTAACCCTACCCTAGCTTCATGTCCACACCCCGGTTCAACCCTAACTCTAACTCTAACCCTACCCCAGCTTCATGTCCAAACCCCGGTTCAACCCTAACTCTAACTCTAACCCTACCCTAGCTTCATGTCCACACCCCGGTTCAACCCTAACTCTAACTCTAACCCTACCCCAGCTTCATGTCCAAACCCCGGTTCAACCCTAACTCTAACTCTAACCCTACCCTAGCTACATGTCCACATCCCGGTTCAGCCCTAACTCTAACTCTAACCCTACCCTAGCTTCATGTCCAGACCCCGGTTCAACCCTAACCCTAACCCTACCCCAGCTTCATGTCCACACCCCGGTTCAACCCTAACCCTAACCCTACCCTAGCTACATGTCCACACCCCAGTTAAACCCTAATTCTAACCCTAACCCTACCCTAGCTTCATGTCTACACCCCGGTTCAACCCTAACTCTAACCCTAACCCTACCCCAGCTTCATGTCCACACCCCGGTTCAACCCTAACCCTAACCCTACCCCAGCTTCATGTCCACACCCCGGTTCAACCCCAACTCTAACCCTAACCCTACCCCAGCTTCATGTCCACACCCCGGTTCAACCCTAACCCTAACCCTACCCCAGCTACATGTCCACATCCCGGTTCAACCTTAACCCTAACCCTACCCCAGCTTCATGTCCACACCCCGGTTCAACCCTAACCCTAACCCTACCCCAGCTACATGTCCACATCCCGGTTCAACCCTAACCCTAACCCTACCCCAGCTTCATGTCCACACCCCGGTTCAACCCTAACCCTAACCCTACCCTAGCTACATGTCCACACCCCGGTTCAACCCTAACCCTAACCCTAACCCTACCCCAGCTTCATGTCCACACCCCAGTTAAACCCTAACTCTAACCCTAACCCTACCCTAGCTTCATGTCCACACCCCGGTTCAACCCTAACTCTAACTCTAACCCTACCCTAGCTACATGTCCACATCCCTGTTAAACCCTAACTCTAACTCTAACCCTACCCTAGCTACATGTCCACACCCCAGTTAAACCCTAACTCTAACCCTAACCCTACCCTAGCTTCATGTGCACACCCCGGTTCAACCCTAACTCTAACTCTAAATCTAACTCTAACCCTACCCTAGCTACATGTCCACACCCCGGTTCAGCCCTAACTCTAACTCTAACCCTACCCTAGCTTCATGTCCAGACCCCGGTTCAACCCTAACCCTAACCCTACCCCAGCTTCATGTCCACACCCCGGTTCAACCCTAACCCTAACCCTACCCTAGCTACATGTCCACACCCCAGTTAAACCCTAACTCTAACCCTAACCCTACCCTAGCTTCATGTCCACACCCCGGTTCAACCCTAACTCTAACTCTAACTCTAACTCTAACTCTGACCCTACCCTAGCTACATGTCCAGACCCCGGTTCAGCCCTAACTCTAACCCTACCCTAGCTACATGTCCACACCCCGGTTCAACCCTAACTCTAACCCTAACCCTACCCCAGCTTCATGTCCACACCCCGGTTCAACCCTAACCCTAACCCTACCCTAGCTACATGTCCACACCCCGGTTCAACCCTAACCCTAACCCTACCCCAGCTACATGTCCACATCCCGGTTACACCTTAACCCTAACCCTACCCCAGCTTCATGTCCACACCCCGGTTCAACCCTAACCCTAACCCTACCCCAGCTACATGTCCACATCCCGGTTCAACCCTAACCCTAACCCTACCCCAGCTTCATGTCCACACCCCGGTTCAACCCTAACCCTAACCCTACCCTAGCTACATGTCCACACCCCGGTTCAACCCTAACCCTAACCCTACCCCAGCTTCATGTCCACACCCCAGTTAAACCCTAACTCTAACCCTAACCCTACCCTAGCTTCATGTCCACACCCCGGTTCAACCCTAACTCTAACTCTAACCCTACCCTAGCTACATGTCCACATCCCTGTTAAACCCTAACTCTAACTCTAACCCTACCCTAGCTACATGTCCACACCCCAGTTAAACCCTAACTCTAACCCTAACCCTACCCTAGCTTCATGTGCACACCCCGGTTCAACCCTAACTCTAACTCTAAATCTAACTCTAACCCTACCCTAGCTACATGTCCACACCCCGGTTCAGCCCTAACTCTAACTCTAACCCTACCCTAGCTTCATGTCCAGACCCCGGTTCAACCCTAACCCTAACCCTACCCCAGCTTCATGTCCACACCCCGGTTCAACCCTAACCCTAACCCTACCCTAGCTACATGTCCACACCCCAGTTAAACCCTAACTCTAACCCTAACCCTACCCTAGCTTCATGTCCACACCCCGGTTCAACCCTAACTCTAACTCTAACTCTAACTCTAACTCTGACCCTACCCTAGCTACATGTCCAGACCCCGGTTCAGCCCTAACTCTAACCCTACCCTAGCTACATGTCCACACCCCGGTTCAACCCTAACTCTAACCCTAACCCTACCCCAGCTTCATGTCCACACCCCGGTTAAACCCTAACCCTAACCCTACCCTAGCTACATGTCCACACCCCGGTTCAACCCTAACCCTAACCCTACCCCAGCTTCATGTCCACACCCCGGTTCAACCCTAACCCTAACCCTACCCCAGCTTCATGTCCACACCCCGGTTCAACCCTAACCCTAACCCTACCCCAGCTTCATGTCCACACCCCGGTTCAACCCTAACCCTAACCCTACCCTAGCTACATGTCCACACCCCGGTTCAACCCTAACCCTAACTCTAACCCTACCCTAGCTACATGTCCAGACCCCGGTTCAGCCCTAACTCTAAGTCTAACTCTAACTCTAACCCTACCCTAGCTTCATGTCCAGACCCCGGTTCAGCCCTAACTCTAACTCTAACCCTACCCTAGCTACATGTCCAGACCCCGGTTCAGCCCTAACTCTAACTCTAACTCTAACTCTGACCCTACCCTAGCTACATGTCCAGACCCCGGTTCAGCCCTAACTCTAAGTCTAACTCTAACTCTAACCCTACCCCAGCTTCATGTCCACACCCCAGTTAAACCCTAACTCTAACCCTAACCCTACCCTAGCTTCATGTCCACACCCCGGTTCAACCCTAACTCTAACTCTAACCCTACCCTAGCTACATGTCCAGACCCCGGTTCAGCCCTAACTCTAACTCTAACTCTAACTCTGACCCTACCCTAGCTACATGTCCAGACCCCGGTTCAGCTCTAACTCTAACTCTAACCCTACCCTAGCTACATGTCCAGACCACGGTTCAGCTCTAACTCTAACTCTGACCCTACCCTAGCTACATGTCCAGACCCCGGTTCAGCCCTAACTCTGACTCTAACCCTACCCTAGCTACATGTCCAGACCCCGGTTCAGCC